>NC_042975.1:23003878-23272829 GCF_901001165.1 Salmo trutta
CAAAGTCTGAGCAGTTCTGTCGGTTAGGTTACATCGGAATCTACAACAGGGACTCTGAGGACAAAGTATGCCTCTTTATGTATTGCTGACTATTTGATTAGGTTGAAGCTGCAAACTATACTGAAATAAAATATAAATGCAACATGCAACAATTTTAAAGATTTTATTTAGTTACCGTTCATACAAGGAAATCATTCAATTGAAGTAAATTCATTAGGCCCTAATCTATGGATTTCACATGACTGGGTATACAGATATACATCTGTTGGTGACAGATACCTTTTAAAAAAAGTAATGGCGTGGATCAGAAAACCAGTCAGTATCTGGTGTGACCACCATTTGTCTCGTGGAGCGTGACACATCTCCTTCGCATAGAGTTAGTCAGTCTCTTAATTGTGGCCTGTGGAATGTTGTCCCACTCCTTTTCAATGGCTGTGCAAAGTTGCTGTATATTGGCGGGAACTGGAACATGCTGTCGTACACGTAGATCCATAGCATCCCAAACATGCTCAATTGTAACGGCTGTAGCCAAGTTGGCGGGCGACCCTGGCTGGGCCCGGCTGGCGGGCGATTCTGGTTGCGCCCGGTTGGCGGGCGACCCTGGCTGCGCCCGGCTGGCGGGCGTCCCTGGCTGCGCCCGGCTGGCGGGCGTCCCTGGCTGCGCCCGGCTGGCGGGCGTCCCTGGCTGCGCCCGGCTGGCGGGCGTCCCTGGCTGCGCCCGGCTGGCGGGCGACCCTGGCTGCGCCCGGCTGGCGGGCGGCTCTGGCGGCTCCGGCCCAGGATTCACCAGGCTGGGGAGACATGAAGGAGGCCTGGCCATGGGCGCAGGCACAGGACTCACCAGGCTGGGGAGACATGAAGGAGGCCTGGCCCTGGGCGCAGGCACAGGACTCACCAGGCTGGCGGGCGGCTCTGGCGGCTCTGGCCCAGGACTCACCAGGCTGGGGAGACATGAAGGAGGCCTGGGTCTGGGCGCAGGCACTGGACTCACCAGGCTGGGGAGACCCACAGGAGGCCTGGTCCTGGGAGGAGGCACAGGATAGACCAGGCAGGAGAGACCCACAGGAGGCCTGATGCGTGGTGCTGGTACTGGAAGTGCCAGTTCGCGAACACGCACCTCAGGGTTAGTGCGGGGAGCGGGAACAGGCTGAGTAGGACTGGGCTGCCGCACTGGAAGCCTGATGCGTGGTGCTGGAAGTGCCAGTTTGGATACACGCACCTCAGAGCTAGTGCGAGGAGCACGAATAGGACGAGTAGGACTGGGCTGACGCTCTGGAGGCCTGCTGCGTGGGCCTGGTACTGTCTTTACCAGACGGCTAGCACGCACCTCAGGACAAGTATGAAGTTCTAACTCAGGTGACATTATTTCTAGGACACACTCTGCAGGGCGAATGCCGTGCCTAATACACCAACATAATAGCTCTCTCATATTCTTCTCCTCCAATTTACCCATCAACTCCTTAACAGTCTTTGCTTCGCTCCCCTCCAATTTTACCCCGACTGGCTCTGGTTCCATCCTCGGCTCTGCCGATCTGTCCATGTGTCCCCCCAAATTTTTTTATTGGGGCTGCCTCCCCGGTTGGAACGCTATCAGCGTTCCACTGTAATCTTCCCGGTCCTCCTTTGCCTTCTTCCATGGGCCCACTCCGGCTCTGATCTCCTCCCAGGTCCACGACTCCTGATAGTCCATATTATTGTTCCGTCGCTCCTTGTGCTTCTCCTTCCTCCGCTGCTTGGTCCGTTGTTGGTGGGGGATTCTGTAAGGGCTGTTGTTGCTATCGAGTGTTTTGTTTGTAGTGGTTCATTTTTATAAAATCTTTAAAATGAATACACATCCTCCGTTGCACCTTGGTTTTCTTACGACGACAGCCCTTACATCAATGGGTGAAGTATGGACAATTTCTTTAATATTTTATTTCAGCTCATGAAACATGGGACCAACACTTTGCATGTTGTGTTTATAATTTTGTTCAGTGTAAATCACCATTTAGAGAACAATAGTCAACAGAATTATTATATGGCTAAATGGCATCGAAGTGATACATTCCCCAATTGATTGTAATTAAAAACATTTTACTGAATCAAAGACGCAAATCATATGGACAGTGTTTTAGTGCATCAAGAGACAAATAATTGAAGGTGGTAGAACATTTTAAATCTTCTAAAATAGCTTCCAGCCATTATCTCTAGATCGTAGGCGTTTTTTTTATTTGTTGGAATACCTTTGAATGGATTTATGCTTCTCCTCTACAATCTTCCCCGTTGCTGTTTTTAGACAGCTCCTCGCACCCCGGTACAAATTACATTTGACAATCCTCACAGAGATTGACAACCCGTGCTTTAAACTACAGCCAAATTTTCCCTGCTGCGCTGCAGTAGCTACTGAACAGGGGCCCTTTTCAATTAATGCTACTGCTGGATCCGAAGCTCTAGTCGCCGCTAACTGACTTCTGCCTCCCTCTACTGTGAGTTACAATGGAACACAGTGAGGATGGAACAGCGCTGGAACAGAATGAGGGTCAGCGTCAAGGCTAGGAATCAATAGCACTTCTTATTCACACAGAGGTCTGAGTTGTGCCCATTGTAGATTGGACTGCTGCTTTTTTCACCATGGAGGGCACTGAGGGGGCACTGCTTCCTCTGGGTAAAGGGCGGCCCTCAGTCTGTCGTGCCAACAGGGTGCATCTTTGTTTTGGTGTCGTGCCGTCTAGCCACCCCAAGCCAATGAAAAGGCTTTGTGTATTGGCTGGAAAGCATTTCCACTTTGTCTGAGAGAGGAACATTCATCTATGGTGTTTGGCTTGTTCCATTAGGAGCTACAAAGAGTCTGTCATACACCACATTCTGGGCCTAAATGAGACCTCAGTTCAAACACCATTGACTTGGGTCTGCATTTGACTGTATTTGACTGAGAATATGATAAATCAAATCAAATTGTATTTGTCACATATTTGCCAAATACAACAAGTGTAGACCTTACAGTGAAATGCTTACTTACAAGCCCTTAACCAACAATGCTTTAAGAAGTTAAGAAGAAAAACGTGTTAAGTAAAAAATAGATAAGTAACATTTTTTTTTTAAATAAATAGAAAATAAGAGTAACAAATAATTAACAGCAGCAGTAAAATAACAATAGCGAGGCTATATACAGGGGTACCGGTACAGAGTCAATGTGCGGGGGCACCGGTTAGTCGAGGTCATTGAGGTAATATGTACATGCACTTTAACTCTACATAGGTAGAGTTAAAGTGACCGTGCATAGATAATAACTCAACAACCAAGAATTCACAAAATGGGACAAACACCAAATTGAGACTCTGCATGTAGAATTCTGCAAAAATATCCTCCGTGTACAACGTAGAACACCAAATAATGCATGCAGAGCAGAATTAGGCTGATACCCACTAATTATCAAAATCCAGAAAAGAGCCATTAAATTCTACAACCACCTAAAAGGAAGCCATTCCCAAACCTTCCATAACAAAGCTATCACCTACAGAGAGATGAACCTGGAGAAGAGTCCCCTAAGCAAGCTGGTGCTGGGGCTCTGTTCACAAACACAAACACACCCCACAGAGTCCCAGGACAGCAGCACAATTAGACCCAACCAAATCATGAGAAAACAAAAAGATAATTACTTGACACATTGGAAAGAATTAACAAAAAAACAGAGCAAACTAGAATGCTTTTTGGCCCTAAACAGAGATTACACAGTGGCAGAATACCTGACCACTGTGACTGACCCAAACTTAAGGAAAGCTTTGACTATGTACAGACTCAGTGAGCATAGCCTTGCTATTGAGAAAGGCCGCCATAGGCAGACATGGCTCTCAAGAGAAGACAGGCTATGTGCACACTGCCCACAAAAGGAGGTGGAAACTGAGCTGCACTTCCTAACCTCCTGCCCAATGTATGACCATATTAGAGACACATATTTCCCTCAGATTACACAGATCCACAAAGAATTCGAAAACAAACCCAATTTTGATAAACTCCCATATCTACTGGGTGAAATACCACAGTGTGCCATCACAGCAGCAAGATTTGTGACAAGAAAAGGGCAACCAGTGAAGAACAAACACCATTGTAAATACAACCCATATTTATGCTTATTTATTTTCCCTTGTGTACTTTAACCATTTGTACAACACTGTATATATACATAATATGACATTTGTAATGTCTTTATTCTTTTGAAACTTCTGTATGTGTAATGTGTACTGTTAATTTGTATTGTTTATTTCACTTTTGTATATTATCTACCTCACTTGCTTTGGCAATGTTAACACGTTTCCCATGCCAATAAAGCCCCTTGAATTGAATTAATAAACAGAGAGTAGCAGCAGCGTAAAAGAGGGGTCTGGGTAGCCGTTTGATTAGCTGTTCAGGAGTCTTATGGCTTGGGGGTAGAAGCTGTTTTGGACCAAGAAGCCTTTTGGACCTAGACTTGGCGCTCCGGTACTGCTTGCCGTGCGGTAGCAGAGAGAACAGTCTATGACTAGGGTGACTAGGGTCTTTGACAATTTTTAGGGCCTTCCTCTGACACCACCTGGTATAGAGGTCCTGGATGGTGGGAAGCTTGGCCCCAGTGATGTACTGGGCCGTATGCACTACCCTCTGTATTGCGTTGCAGTCGGAGGCAGTTGCTATACCAGGCAGTTATGCAACCAGTCAGGATGCTCTCGATGGTGCAGCTGTAGAACCTTTTGAGGATCTGAGGACTCTTGCCAAATCTTTTCAGTATCCTGAGGGGGAATAAGCTTTGTCATGCCCTCTTCACGACTGTCTTAGTGTGTTTGGACCATGATAGTTTGTTGGTTATGTGGACACCAAGGAACTTTAAGTTCTCAACCTGCTCCACTGCAGCCCCGTCGATGAGAATGGGGGCGTGCTCTGTCCTCATTTCCTGTAGTCCACAATCATCTCCTTTGTCTTGATCATGTTGAGGGAGAGGTTGTTGTCCTGGCACCACACGGCCAGGTCTCTGACCTCCTTCCTATAGGCTGTCTCATCATTGTTGGTGATCAGGCCAATCACTGTTGTGTCATCGGCAAACTTGATGATTGTGTTGGAGTCGTGCCTGACCATGCAGTCATGAGTGAACAGGGAGTGCAGGAGGGGACTGAGCACGCACCCCTGAGGGGCCCCCCGTGTTGAGGATCAGCGTGGCGGCTGTGTTGTTACCTACCCTTACCACCTGGGGGCGGCTTGTCAGGAAGTCCAGGATCCAGTTGCAGAGGGAGGTGTTTAGTCCCAGGGTCCTTAGCTTAGTGATGAGCTTTGAAGGCACTATGGTGTTGTAGTCAATGAATAGCATTCTCACATAGGTTTCTCTTTTGTCCAGGTGGGAAAGGTTAGTGTTGAGTGCAAAATCTGTGGATCTGTTGTTGCGGTATGCAAGTTGGAGTGGGTATAGGGTTTCTGGGATAATGGTGTTGAAGTGAGCCATGACCAGCCTTTCAAAGCACTTCTTGGCTACAGACGTGAGTGCCGGTATTCGTTTAGGCAGGTTACCTTAGTATTCTTGGGCACAGGGACTATGGTGGTCAGTTTGAAACATGTTGGTATTACAGACTCAGTCAGGGATAGGTTGAAAATGTCAGTGAAGACACTTGCCAGTTGGTCAGCGCATGCACGGAGTACACGTCCTGGTAATCCGTCTGGCCCTGCAACCTTGTGAATGTTGACCTGTTTAAAGGTCTTACTCACATCAGCTACGGAGAGTGTGATTACACCGTCGTCCGGAACAGCTGATGCTCTCATGCATGCTTCAGTGTTACTTGCCTCGAAGCGAGCATAGAAGTAATTTAGCTCGTCTGGTAGGCTCGTGTCACTGGGCAGCTCTCGGCTGTGCTTCCCTTTGTAGTCTATAATAGTTTGCAAGCCCTGCCACATCCAACGAGCATCGGATCCGGTGTAGTACGATTAAATCTTAGTCCTGTATTGATGCTTTGCCTGTTTGATGGTTCGTTGGAGGGCATAGCGGGATTTCTTATAAGATTCCGGGTTAACCTCCCTGGGCAAGTCAACAGCCAGTGGAATCGCGTGGCGCGAAATACAAATACCTCAAAAATGCTATAACTTCAATTTCTCAAACATATGACTATTTTACACCATTTTAAAGACAAGACTCTTGTTAATCTAACCACATTGTCCGATTTCAAAAAGGCTTTACAGCGAAAGCAAAACATTAGATTATGTCAGGAGAGTACCCTGCCAAAAATAATCACACAGCCAATTTCAAAGCAAGCATATATGTCACAAAAACCAAAACCACAGCTAAATGCAGCACTAACCTTTGATGATCTTCATCAGATGACACTCCTAGGACATTATGTTATACAATACATGCATGTTTTGTTCAATCAAGTTCATATTTATATCAAAAACCAGCTTTTTACATTAGCATGTGATGTTCAGAACCTAGCATACCCACCGCAAACTTCCGGTAAATTTACTAAATTACTCACGATTAACATTCACAAAATACATAACAATTATTTTAAGAATTATAGATACAGAACTCCTTTATGCAATCGCGGTGTCCGATCTTAAAATAGCTTTTCGGCGAAAGCACATTTTGCAATATTCTGAGTAGATAGCCCGGCCATCACGGCTAGCTAATTTGACACCCACCAAGTTTGGCCCTCACCAAACTCAGATTTACTATAAGAAAAATTGGATTACCTTTGCTGTTCTTCGTCAGAATGCACTCCCAGGACTTCTACTTCAACAGCAAATGTTGTTTTGGTTCCAAATAATCCATAGTTATATTCAAATACCTCCGTTTTGTTCGTGCGTTCAGGTCAGTATCCAAAGGGTGACGCAAAAAAATGTCAAAATATTCCATTACCGTACTTCGAAGCATGTCAAACGCTGTTTAAAATCTATTTTTATGCTATTTTTCTCGTAAAATAGCGATAATATTCCAACCGGGCGACGTTGTATTCATTCAAAGACTGAAAGAAAAAATGGAGAATTCACATGAACGCGCATCTCTAGTGTCACTGTTCTCAGCCTGACCACTCACAAAATCTCCTGCTGTTTTCCGCCCAGAGACTGGAGAGACGTCATTCCACTTTCTGGCGCCTTCTGAGAGCCAATGGAAGCCTTAGGAAATGTCACGTTACAGCAGAGATGCTGTATTTTCGATAGAGATGCAACAGAAGGACAACAAATTGTCAGACAGGGCACTTCCTGTATGGAATCTTCTCAGGTTTTGGCCTGCCATATGAGTTCTGTTATATTCAGAGACACCATTCAAACAGTTTTAGAAACTTTAGAGTGTTTTCTATCCAAATCTACTAATTATATGCATATTCTCGTTTCTGGACAAGAGTAGTAGCCAGTTTAAATCGGGTACGTTTTTTATCCGGCCGTGCAAATACTGCCCCTAGCCCCAACAGGTTTAAAGTCCCACTCCTTGAAAGCGGCAGCTCTACCCTTTAGCTCAGTGAGGATGTTGCCTGTAAACCATGGCTTCTAGTTGGGGTATGTACTAACGGTCACTGTGGGGACAACGTCATCAATGCACTTATTTATGAAGCCAGTGACTGATGTGGTGTACTCCTGAATGCCATCGGAAGAATCCCGGAACATATTCCAATCTGTGCTAGAAAAATGGTCTGCCTACCTTTGACTGCAAATGGATTAAGATCACTTTACAGGGTCCCTTCGTCATTGCTGATGGTCAATGTAGCAAGCATACCAGATCCCCCAAAATAACCCAACATATGGAATATTCCAACCTTCATCCCCTTGCATTTCCTGAGAACATTGCTGTCGAAGATTGCACATGGCAACCTTAGAGAAACATTGTCCCTGGTCTCTCAGAATATCAATGGGATCCCCAAACTGATGACTTTCCTTACACTTGCCCTAATACCAAGCCAAACCGGATTTCTCTCCCTATGCCCTGTGTTTCTATAAAAACAAGCACTCAGCGTTGGTTCAGGCATTTTTTCTGAAACCAAAAGATTGTGTTACACTTGTTTCAAACAAAAAGAGCCACAGTAATGGTTACATTAACTGTGGCAAAGATACAGGCCAGTCCACCGAGTAGAGGACTGTATTTACCTGTACCTACACTTCCAGCGTGTCCCACAACTTTGGTACTATCTTCAACCTCCATGTCCGCGTAGTTTCCCCCCTCTCTCCCATACCCACTTAATCACCCAGATAAAAATACAGCTGACTTTTAAAGCTATCCCTCCTTTCTATTGGCCAGGCAGGCTGCGGCCCAGTTATCCTTCTGAAGTATAGATCTCTAACACTGATCTCCAATATTCGCTCCAGTGTGAGAGCCAACCCGCAACCACAGCCACGCTCCAATATCAATGAGGAGAATCTCCAAGTAAGGACCAAAAAAAGACTAGAGTTGCATAAGTTCCTCAAAGCGACAACATCCACATTGCCCTTCTGTCAAAGTTTAGCAGAACTTATTAGGAATCCTCTCAGGTTTGCGTTGGAGCTGGCGTGAATTGTAGATGGCTCCTCTCGCGATATCACCCCATTTGATTTGTTTTGATATGACAATCACTAGGTGTGGCAGTCTGACATGCACTGGCAGGTATGAGGTAATTTGAGGAATGAGAGGAGAGAAGCGGGAAAGGAGGGACAAGTGTAACAGCTGGACTTGTCATCATTAGCTCAGAGAAGAGGTCTGATTTGAGTGGTACTCTAGACCTGAGGCTTCATGCTGCTGCCCTACCTGTACACACCAATTATGTATATAAAACCTGGATTACTGGTGCTATGTATTGGCCATTGAGAGGCTTTGAAGCCACCGGTTGTAGGATCAGTCCTCCATATGTATGTATTTAACAATTTTATTTATAATTTTTATGCTTAGCTCACATAATATAATTTCAAAGTATGCATTAAGGTGTCTGTAATATAATAAATGTGTAAAAAAAAATATATATAGACATGTATAAATGCATTTCTATAACTTCCAAAATATTTTTTTACAAGGGTGGGGGAGTGCCAAGATAGAGTAACGATGGATTCAACACAGTCATCTAGTGTATATATAAAGCATTGGTACACACAGAAAAATAAAGAAACATGGATATAGACATTCAGACAAACAGTATATACAGATATAAACACAATTGCATGTACAGTGCCTTCGGAAAGTATTCAGACCCCTTTACTTTTTCCACATTTTGTTAGGTTACAACCTTATTCTAAAATTGTTTAAATAGTTTTTTCCCTCAATCGACACACAATACCGCATAATGACAAAGCAAAACTGAAATATCACATTTACATAAGTATTCAGACCCTTTACTCAGTACTTTGTTGAAGCACCTTTGGCAGCGATTACAGCCTCGAGTATTCTGGGGTATGATGCTTGGCACCTCTGTATTTGTGGAGTTTTTCCCATTCTTCTCTGTAGACCCTCTCAAGCTCTGTCAGGTTGGAATAGGAATTTTGCTGCACAGTTATTTTCAGGTCTCTTCAGAGATGTTTGATCGGGTTCAAGTCCGGGCTCTTGCTAGGCCACTCAAAGACATTCAGAGACTTGTCCCGAAGCCACTCCTGCGTTGTCTTGGCTGTGTGCTTAGGGTCGTTGTCCTGTCGGAAGGTGAACCTTCGCCCCAGTCTGAGGTCCTGAGTGATCTGGAGCAGGTTTTCATCAAGGATCTCTCTGTACTTTGCTCCGTTCATCTTTCCCTCAATCCTGACTAGTCTCCCAGTCCCTGCCGCTGAAAAACATCTCCATAGCATGATGCTGCCACCACCATGCTTCACTGTAGGGATGGTGCCAGGTTTCCTCCAGACGTGACACTTGTCATTCAGGCCAAAGAGTTCAGTCTTGGTTTTATGCCTTTTGAAAGAATTCACTCATTTAATATATTAAATATGAAATAGCTATGGTAGGCTAGAAATGTTATTATTCAGCTGAAGCAAGCCTACAAATTTTCTTCAGTAAATTTACCTAATCTTGTTTCTCTTGGCCTGAGAGTCCTTTAGGGGCCTTTTATGGGAACTCTACCATAAAGGCCTGATTGGTGGAGTGCTGCAGAGATGGTTGTCTTTCTGGAAGGTACTCCCATCTCCACAGAGGAACTCTGGAGCTCTGTCAGACCATCGGGTTCTTGGTCACCTCCCTGACCAAGGCGCTTCTCCCTCGATTTCTCAGTTTGGCCGTGCGGCCAGCTCTAGTAAGAGTCTTGGTGGTTCCAAACGTCCATTTAAGAATGATGGATGCCACTGAGATCTTGGGGACCTTCAATGCTGCAGAAATGTTTTGATACCCTTCCCCAGATCTGTGACTCGACACAATCCTGTCTCGCAGCCCTATGGACAATTCCTTCGACCTCATGGCTTGGTTTTTGCTATGACATGCACTGTCAACTGTGGCACCTTATATAGACAGGTGTGTGCCATTCCAAATCTTGTCCAATCAATTGAATTTACCACAGGTGGTCTCCAATCAAGTTGTAGAAACATCTCAAGGATGATCAATGGAAACAGGGTGCACCTGAGCTCAATTTCGAGTGCTGAGGATTTGTATTTATTTAATCCATTTTAGAATAAGGCTGTAACGTAATAAAATGTGGAAAAAGTTAAAGGCACTTTACACTGATAGACAGAGATGAGTACAGATAGACACATGGTGTCACGTCCTGACCAGCAGATGGAGCTGTTGTAGTAGTTTGGGGGTCAGGACGTGGCAGTCTTGTGTGTGTGTGTTTGAATGTTCTCTGTGTCTTGTGACTCCTGATCAGGAACAGCTGGGGATCGTTGTTCCTGATTGGGAGTCATATATGTAGGAGTATGTTTGTCACTGGGGGTTGTGGGGAATTGTGGTGAGCACTGCTTTTTTATTTTTTTATTTTTTTATTTATTTATTTATTTATTTAATTTTTTTGGGTTTAGCCTGCTACCCTGTCGTATCGTGAGTACTGTTCATTGTTTTGTTTATTGTTTTTCCCAGTGGATACTTTACTTGTTTTGTTAATTAAAGAAACATGAGTGTCCACACTTCTGCTGCGCCTTGGTCCTCCTTTCAAATCCACGATGGATACTGTGACACATGGTGTTATGATGACAAAAGCAGATGGATAGAAACAGACCTGCACATTTGCACACAGGCTAGGAATAAAGTCACAGTTGTCCTATTAATAGTTATTTTCTATTTGCCATCTTACTTAATTTGATATAACATATGTTACATAACGGAAGTCACTCAAAAACATTGACTCTGGGGAGCGGGTAATGAGCCGTGAAGGGCTTTGATAATGTTGATGTTGTGGGCCGTTGTGCCTTCAAAGCCCTTTGTTTAGCCCATATCGTCGGCCGCCATCTGTTATGAGGGGTTGCCAGATTGCCAAGAGCAAAATCATAAATACCCCCCCCCCCTTCACTGCTTGACCTGTAAAGAGTGAAAGCTGCTGTGACACTGGGCTGCTACACAACCCCTGTAGTCTTAGTGTTATGATGGATTCGGATTTGGCAGTCTCTCGTGTCTCTGTGCTCCATTTCTATGCGTCTGGTAGGGTGTTTGGAAGAGGTAGGAATGGCACTCAGCACGCCTGCCACCCAAAATAAAACAAGCACATCCAACTTACCGGTATTTCTTCAGATTTTGTAGAGCACAACAGTATATACAGGGTCCCTTCTTTTCATTTGGCATGCAAATTGAATTGCTATTTAGCAAGCAAATGTCACTTGGGAGAATACTAAAACCATTTCAACTCACCATTCTTGGATCCCTGGGAGCTATCCCTGATGCTAGCTGGCTAAAGAAACAAGGGGCTTTTGTTATTAGCCTACTGTAGTTATTTGACCATAGGCTATTTACTCACCTCACTTCGGTTCAAACTTCTCATGTAAATCGTGGTTAGTCAATGTGCTAAAATGGATATTATTATTGCATATTATGTTCATGTAAGCTTGCTCCTGTAAGTACAGTGTTATGTGGCTACTGTAATAATGTTTGAGACTTGATGCGTGTCCAGTCCATCCAATCAGCATATGTTGTGGGTAATTACTTTTTTCACAAAAATGCTTCAGGGAGTAAGATATGAGCTACTGGCTCTCAGACTGGCTCACAGACTAATGGAAGTTAATGGAGTTAATGGAATACCCATCCCGTGCCCAAGAAAGAAGAAAAAAAAGTACAGGTCCGAGGCCCGGTGGTTCGGAAAACCTGGTCTATATGATACAGTAGAAGGAGGATTATATACACTCTTAGAAAAAAGGGTTCCAAAAGTGTTCTTCATAGGAGAACCCCTTTTGGTTCCAGGTAAAACCCCCTTTGGTTCCAGGTAGAACCCTTTTGGATGTCATGTAGAACCGTCTGAGGAAAGGGTTCTGCATGGAACCAAAAGGGTTCTACCTGGAACCAGAAAGGATTCTTCAAAGGGTTATCCTATGGGGACAGCCTCAGAATCCTTTTAGGTTCGAGATAACACCTTTTTTTCTAAGAGTGTACTATGGATTATAGCGTACTGAATACTATGTTTCCTGGTTTGACCACTGTTATTAATCTCTCTCCCCTTCCTTCCTATCCCTCCCCCAGGCCGAGCCAGTCTGCACGGCAAATCTTCTCTGCGGATTGAGAAGGTGCGTTCAGACGACCAGGGCTGGTATGAGTGTAAGGTCCTGATGTTGGAGCAGCAGTACAACACTTTTCACAACGGCAGCTGGGTGCACCTCACAGTAAACGGTGAGTTAGGTGGACGTCACAGGCACACACGCACACACACACACACATTCATCACTCTCTCATACACACAATTGCACGCCCACCCCTCCACACACACACAGACACCTGTCGCAGTGTTAACAGACACCTCAGACAGACACGCAGCCTCCCCCGGTCCCTGGTCACAGCACATTAGCTCAGTGTCATCAGCGCTGTATGACTTACCCAGAGCTCTGGAGAGGAGCCAGTCATTTAGGCCCCAGGCCCCCCCCCCCCCCCCCGCTCTACCACTGTCCAACTGTCACGCCTCTGCTAGACTAACTGAAATGGATTCATTGCAGCAGCTGTCTGCTGACTGGACACCCCAGCCCTTACTGCTGTGGTTGGGTTGAATGTCCTATAATGAGACCTTAGTTATCAACATAGCAAGTCAGTTTGGCTTCGTCAATGGGTCTTTGATGAAGGCGATTCTGTTGTTTGGGGTGGGTGGTTTGATTTGGTACAATTGATTCTGTTTTGTCTACGGAGTAGATTTACTCTCTTGTGGTGGATGTTTTGTGTAGGACAGGCCTGGGTTGTATACTTATTCCAAATACTGTTTGAGAAACTTGCCTGGCATGAAGAGTTGGCACTTTTTGGACTCCATTGCTTCAAATCCACCTCAAGTATGTGAAATATTTGAAATACATATTCGACTTGGGAATACGTCTGACATGGGCTAGATTTAGAGTTCTACTTAGTCATACATGGTAGCTGGGTTGCTGAGATACAGTGCCTTCAGAAAGTATTCATATCCCTTGACTTATTCCACATTTTGTTGAGTTATAGCTTGAATTCAAAATGGATTCAATATCATTTTTTCTCACCCATCTACACACAATACCCCAAAATGACGAAGCGGAAACATGTTTTTAGAAATACAGAAATATATAATTTACGTAAGTATTCACACCCCCGAGTCAATACATGTTAGCATCACCTTTGGCAGCGATTACAGCTGTGAGCCTATCTGGATAAGTCTCTAAGAGCTTTGCACACCTAGATTGTACAATATTTGCACATTATTCTATTTAAAATTATTCAAACTCTGTCAAGTTGGTTGTTGATCATTGCTAGATAGACATTTTCAAGTTTTGCCAAAGATTTTCAAGCCAATTTAACTCCAAACTGTAACTAGGCCACTCAGGAACATTCAATGTCGTCTTGGTAAGCAACTCTAGTGTATATTTGGCCTTGTGTTTACGGTTATTGTCCTGCTGAAATGTGAATATCAATCAATCAATCAAATGTATTTATAAAGCCCTTTTTACATCAGCCGATGTCACAAAGTGCTATACAGAAACCCAGCCTAAAACCCCAAACAGCAAGCACGGTGGCTAGGATAAACCTAGAGAGAAACCAGGCTCTGAGGGTTGGCCAGTCCTCTTCTGGCTGTGCCGGGTAGAGATTATAACAGTACATGGCCAAGATGTTCAAACGTTCATAGATGACCAGCCGGGTAAAATAATAATAATTACAGTGGTTGTAGAGGGTGCAACAGGTCAGCACCTCAGGAGTAAATGTCAGTTGACTTTTCATAGCGGATCATTCAGAGTTTGAGACAGCAGGTACGGTAGAGAGAGAGAGTCGAAAACAGCACGTCCGGGACAAGGTAGCACGTCTGGTGAACAGGTCAGGGTTCCATAGCCGCAGGCAGAACAGTTAAAACTGGAGCAGCTGCATGACCAGGTGGACCGGGGACAGTAAGGAGTCAGGCCAGGTAGTCCTTAGACATGGTCCTAAGGCTCAGGTCCTACGAAAGAAGAGAGAAAAATATAATTAGAGGGAGTATACTTAAATTCACACAGGACACCAGATAAGAGGAGAATATAACAGACTGACCCTAGCCCCCTGACACATAAACTACTGCAGCATAGATAGTGGAGGCTGACACAGGAGGGGTCGGGAGACACTGTGGCCCCATCCGACGATATCCCCAGACAGGGCCAACCAGGCAGGAAATAACCCCAGCCACTTTGCCAAGGCACAGCCCCCACACCACTAGAGGGATATCTTCAAACCACCAACTTACTACCCTGAGACAAGGCTCAGTATAGCTCACAAAAATCTCCCCCACGGCATGAACCCGAGGGGGGCGCCAACCCAGACAGGAAGATCACGTCAGTGACTCAACCCACTCAAGTGACGCACCTCTCCTAGGGACACAATGTAAGAGCACCAGTAAGCCAGTGACTCAGTCCCCGTAATAGGGTTAGAGGCAGAGAATCCCAGTGGAGAGAGAGGAAACCGGCCAGGCAGAGACAGCAAGGGCGGTTCGTCGCTCCAGTGCTTTTCCGTTCACATTCACAACCCTGGGCCAGAATACACTCAATCATAGGACTGACCTACTGAAGAGATGAGTCTTCAATAAAGACTTAAAGGTTGAGACCGAGTATGCGTCTCTCACATGGATAGGCAGACCATTCCATAAAAATAGAGCTCTATAGGAGAAAGCCCTGCCTCCAGCTGTTTGCTTAGACATTCTAGGGGCAGTAAGGAGGCTTGTGTCTTGTGACCGTAGTGTACTTGTAGGTATGTACGGCAGGACCAAATAGTAAAGATAGGTAGGAGCAAGCCCAGTAAAACCTTGAAATCAGCCCTAGCCTTAACATGAAGCCAGTGTAGAGAAGCTAGCACTGGAGTAATATGATAAAATGTTTTGGTTCTAGTCAAGATTCTAGCAGCTGTGTTTAGCACTAACTGAAGTTTATTTTGTGCTTTATCTGGGTAGCCGGAAAGTAGAGCATTGCAGTAGTCTAATCTAGAAGTGGCAAAAGCATAGATACATTTTTCTGCGTCATTTTTGGACAGAAAGTTTCCGATTTTTTTTCAATGTTACGTAGATGGAAAAAAGCTGTCCTTGAAACAGTCTTGATATGTTCGTCAACAGAGAGATCAGGGCCCTGAGTAACGCTGAGGTCTTTCACAGTTTTATTTGAGACGACTGTACAACCATCAAGATTAATTGTCAGATCCAACAGAAGATCTCTTTGTTTCTTGGGACCTAGAACTAGCATCTCTGTTTTGTCCGAGTTCAAAAGTAACAAATTTGCCGCCATCCACTTCCTTATATCTGAAAAACATGCATCCAGGGAGGGCAATTTTGAGACTTCACCATGTTTCATCGAAATGTACAGCTGTGTATCGTCCGCATAGCAGTGAAAGTTAACATTATGTTTCCGAATGACATCACCAAGATGTAAAATATATAGTGAAAACAATAGTGGTCCTAAAACGGAACCTTGAGGAACACCGAAATTTACAGTTGCTTTGTCAGAGGACAAACCATCCACAGAGACAAACTGATATCTTTCCGACAGATAAGATCTAAACCAGGCCAGAACTTGTCCATGTAGAGCAATTTGGGTTTCCAATCTCTCCAAAAGAATGTGGTGATCGATGATATCAAAAGCAGCACTAAGGTCTAGGAGCACGAGGACAGATGCAGAGCCTTGGTCTGACGCCATTAAAAGGTAATTTACCACCTTCACAAGTGCAGTCTCAGTGCTATGATGGGGTCTAAAACCAGACTGAAGCATTTCATATACATTGTTTGTCTTCAGGAAGGCAGTGAGTTGCTGGGCAACAGCTTTTTGAAACATTTTTTAAAGCAATGGGAGAATCGATATAGGCTGATAGTTTTTTATATTTTCTAGGTCAAGGTTTGGCTTTTTCAGGCTTTATTATTGCCACTTTTAGTGAGTTTGGTACACATCCTATGGATATTATTATGTTCAACATAGGAGGGCCAAGCACAGGAAGCAGCTCTTTCAGTAATTTTGTTGGAATATGTATTTAGCTTGAATATGTATGCAGCTTGAATATGTATGCAGCTTGAAGGTTTAGAGGCCATTACGATTTTCATCAATGTGTCAAGAGATATAGTATTAAAAACATTAGTGTCTCCCTTGATCCTATGTCCTGGCAGTGTTGTGCAGACTCAGGACAACTGAGCTTTGGAGAAATATTCAGATTTAAAGAGGAGTCCATCATTTGCTTTCTCATGATCATGATCTTTTCATCAAAGAAATTCATGAATTTATCACTGCTGAAGTCAAAGCCATCCTCTCTTGGGGAATGCTGCTTTTTAGTTAGCTTTGCAACAGTATCAAAAATAAATTTTGGATTGTTCTTATTCTCCTCAGTTAAGTTGGAAAAATAGGATGATCGAGCAGCAGTGAGGGCTCTTCGATACTGCATGGTACTGTCTTTCCAAGCTAATCGGAAGACATCCAGTTTGGTGTAGTGCCATTTCCATTCCAATTTTCTGGAAGCTTGCTTCAGGGCTCGGGTATTTTCTGTATACCAGGGAGCTAGTTTATTATGACAGATTTTTTTTGTTATTAGGGGTGTGACTGCATCTAGGGTATTTCGCAAGGTTAAATTGAGTTCCTCGGTTAGCTGGTTAACCTATTTTTGTACTCTGGCGTCCTTAGGTAGGTGGAGGGAGTCTGGAAGGGCATCTAGGAATCTTAGGGTTGTCAGAGAATTTATAGCACGGCTTTTGATTATCCTTGTTTGGGGTCTGAGCAGATTATTTGTTGCGATTGCAAAGGTAATAAAATGGTGGTCCAATAGTCCAGGATTATGAAGAAAAACATTAAGATCCACAATATTTATTCCACGGGACAAAACTAGGTCCAGAGTATGACTGTGGCAGTGAGTAGGTCCGGAGACATGTTGGACAAAACCCACAGAGTTGATGATGGCTCCGAAAGCCTTTTGGAGTGGGTCTGTGGACTTTTCCATGTGAATGTTAAAGTCACCAAAAAGTGTTATATTATCTGCCATGACTACAAGGTCCCATAGGAATTCAGGAAACTCAGTGAGGAACGCTATATACGGCCCAGGAGGCCTGTAAACAGTTGCTATAAAAAGTGATTGAGTAGGCTGCATAGGTTTCATGACAAGAAGCTCAGAAGACGAAAACGCAGTCTTTTTTTATTGTCAATTGAAATTTGCTATAGTAAATGTTAGCAACACCTCCGACCTTTGTGCGGGGGATATGGTCATAAGCGTAACCAGGAGGAGAGGCCTCATTTAACACAGTAAATTCATCAGACTAAAGTCATGTTTCAGTCAGGCCAATCACATCAAGATTATGATCAGTGATTAGTTCATTGACTATAACTGCCTTGGAAGTGAGGGATCTAACTTTAAGTAGCCCTATTTTGAGATGTGAGAGATTTTTTTATTTCACCTTTATTTAACCAGGTAGGCCAGTTGAGAACAAGTTCTAATTTACAACTGCGACCTGGCCAAGATAAAGCAAAGCAGTGCGACAAAAACAACAACACAGAGTTAGTTACACATAAACAAACATACAGTCAATAACACAATAGAAGAGAAAAATAACAAAAATATATGTACAGTGTGTGCAAATGTAGAAGAGTAGGGAGGTAGGCAATAAATAGGCCCTAGAGGCGAAAATAATAACAATTTAGCATTAATACAGGAGTGATAGATGTGCAGATAATGATGTGCAAATAGAGATACTGGGGTGCAAATGAGCAAGAGGGAAGTAATAATAAGGGGATGAGGTAGTTGGGTGTGCAATTTACAGATTGGCTGTGGACAGGTACAGTGATCGGTAAGCTGCTCAGACAGCTGCTGCTTAACGTTAGAGAGGGAGATATAAGACTCCAGCTTCAGTGATTTTTTCAATTCGTCCCAGTCATTGGCAGCAGAGAACTGGAAGGAAAGGCGGCCAAAGGAAGTGTTGGCTTTGGGGATGACCAGTGCAATGTACCTGCTGGAGCGCGTGCTACGGGTGGGTGTTGCTATGGTGACCAGTGAGCTGAGATAAGGTGGTGCTTTACCTAGCAAAGTCTTATAGATGACCTGGAGCCAGTGGGTTTGGCGACGGATATGTAGTGAGGGCCAGCCAACGAGAACATACAGGTCACAATGGTGGGTAGTGTATGGGGCTTTGGTGACAAAACGGATGGCACTGTGATAGACTACATCCAGTTTGCTGAGTAGAGTGTTGAGGGCAATTTTGTAAATGACATCGCCGAAGTCAAGGATCGGTAGGATAGTCAGTTTTACGAGGGTATGTTTGGCAGCATGAGTGAAGGAGGCTTTGTTGCGAAATAGGAAGCCGATTCTAGATTTAATTTTGGATTGGAGTCTGGAAGGAGAGTTTACAGTCTAACCAGACACCTAGGTATTTGTAGTTGTGCACATATTCTAGGTCAGAACTGTCCAGAGAGTGATGCTAGCCAATCGGTTGAAGAGCATGCACTTAGTTTTGCTAGCATTTAAAAGCAGTTGGAGGCCACTGAAGGAGTGTTGTATGGCGTTGAAGCTCGTTTAGAGGTTTGTTAGCACAGTGTCCAAAGAATGGTGTCGTCCGCGTAGAGGTGGATCAGAGAATCACCAGCAGCTAGAGCGGCATTATTGATATATACAGAGAAATGTGTTGGCCCGAGAATTGAACCCTGTGGCACCCCCATAGAGACTGCCAGAGGTCTGGACAACAGGCCCTCCGATTTGACACTCTTTACTCTATCTGAGAAGTAGTTGGTGAACCAGGCGAGGCAGTCATTTGAGAAGCCAAGGCTATTGAGTCTGCCGATAAGAATGCGGTAATTGACAAAGTCGAAAGCCTTGGCCAGGTCGAAGAAGACGGCTGCACAGTAATTTCTTTTTTATTTTTTTATTTCACCTTTATTTAACCAGGTAGGCAAGTTGAGAACAAGTTCTCATTTACAATTGCGACCTGGCCAAGATAAAGCAAAGCAGTTCGACAACATACAACAACACAGAGTTACACATGGAATAAAACAACATACAATCAATGATGCAGTAGAAAAAAATAAGACTATATACAATGTGAGCAAATGATGTGAGATAAGGGAGGTGAAGGCAAAAAATGCCATGGTGGCAAAGTAAATAAAGTATAGCAAGAAAAACACTGGAATGGTAGATTTGTAGTTTGAAGAAAGTTCAAAGTTAAAATATAAATAATATGGTGCAAAGGAGCAAAATAAATAAATACAGTAGGGGAAGAGGGAGTAGTTTGGGCTAAATTATAGATGGGCTATGTACAGGTGCAGTGATCTGTGAGCTGCTCTGACAGCTGGTGCTTAAAGCTAGTGAGGGAGATAAGTGTTTCCAGTTTCATAGATTTTTGTAGTTCGTTCCAGTCATTGGCAGCAGAGAACTGGAAGGAGAGACGACCAAAGGAGGAGTTGGCTTTAGGGGTGACCAGAGAGATATACCTGCTGGAGCGCGTGCTACAGGTGGGTGCTGCTATGGTGACCAGTGAGCGGAGATAAGGAGGGACTTTACCTAGCAGGGTCTTGTAGATGACCTGGAGCCAATGTGTTTGGCGACGATTATGAAGCGAAGGCCAGCCAACGAGAGCGTACAGGTCGCAGTGGTGGGTAGTATATGGGGCTTTGGTGACAAAACGGATGGCACTGTGATAGACTGTATCCAGCTTGTTGAGTAGGGTATTGGAGGCTATTTTGTAAATGACATCGCCGAAGTCGAGGATTGGTAGGATGGTCAGTTTTACGAGGGTAAGTTTGGCAGTATGAGTGAAGGATGCTTTGTTGCGAAATAGGAAGCCAATTCTAGATTTCACTTTGGATTGGAGATGATTGATGTGAGTCTGGAAGGAGAGTTTACAGTCTAACCAGACACCTAGGTATTTGTAGTTGTCCACAAATTCTAAGTTAGAACCGTCCAGAGAAGTTATGCTGGACGGGCGGGCAGGTGCAGGCAGCGATCGGTTGAAGAGCATGCATTTAGTTTTACTTGTGTTTAGGAGCAGTTGGAGACCACGGAAGGAGAGTTGAATGGCATTAAAGCTCGTCTGGAGGGTTGTTAACACAGTGTCCAAAGAAGGGCCAGAGGTATACAGAATGGTGTCGTCTGCGTAGAGGTGGATCAGAGATAATGTATTTTATCGATGGAGGTTATGATATCGTTTACGACCTTGATCGTGGCTGAGGTGCACTCTTGACCAGCTCGGAAACCAGATTGCATAGTGGAGAAGGTACGGTGGGATTCGAAATGGTCAGTGATCTGTTTATTAACTTGGCTTTCGAAGATTTTAGAAAGGCAGGGCAGGATGGATATAGGTCTATAACAGTTTGGGTCTAGAGTGTCTCCCCCTTTTGAAGAAGGGGATGACCGTGGCAGCTTACAATCTCTGGGGATCTCAGACGACATGAAAAAGAGATTGAATAGGCTAGTAATAGGGGTTGCAACAATTTCGGCGGATAATTTTAGAAAGGGTCCAGATTGTCTAGCCCAGCTGATTTGTAGGGATCCAGATTTTGCAGTTCTTTCAGAACATCAGCTGTCTGGATTTGGGTGAAGGAGAAGCGCGCAGGGGGGGGCAAGTTGCTGCAGGGGGTGCTGAGACGTTGGCCAGGGTAGGGGTAGCCATGCTAATTGAAATGATCAATTATCGTAGATTTATCGGTGGTGACAGTGTTTCCTATCCTCAGTGCAGTGGGTAGCTGGGAGGAGGTGCTCTTATTCCCCATGGACTATACAGTGTCCCAAAACTGGAATTAGTGGAATTAGTGCTACAGGAAGCAAATTTCTGTTTGAAAAAGCTAGCCTTAGCTTTCCTAACTGACTGGTTCCTGACTTCCCTGAAAAGTTGCATATCGCGGGGGCTATTCGATGCTAATGTAGAACGCCACAAGATGTTTTTGTGCTGGTCAAGGGCAGTCAAGTCTGGGGTGAACCACGGGCTATATCTGTTCTTAGTTCTACATTTTTTGAATGGAGCATGCTTATTTAAGATGGAGAGGAAAGCACTTTTGAAGAGCAACCAGGCATCTTCTATTGACGGGATGAGGTCAATATCCTTCCAGGATACCCGGGCCAGGTCAATTAGAAAGGGCTGCTCGCTGAAGTGTTTTAGGGAGCGTTTGATAGTGATGAGGGGTGGTTGTTTGCCCACGGGCCCGGTACGCATGCAGGCAATGAGGCAGTGATCGCTGAGATCCTGGTTAAAGACAGTAGAGGTGTATTTAGAGGGCAGGTTGGTCAGGATGATATCTAAGAGGGTGCCCATGGTTACGGATTTTGGGTTGTACCTGGTAGGTTCCTTGATGATTTATGTGAGATTGAGGGCATCTAGCTTCACTTGTAGGATGGCCGGGGTGTTAAGCATGTCCCAGTTTAGGTCACCTAACAGTACGAACTCTGAAGATAGATGGGGGGCGATCAATTCACATATGGTGTCCAGGGCACAACTGGGGGCCGAGGGGGCTCTATAACAAGCAGCAACGGTGAGAGTCTTGTTTCTGGAAAGGGGGATTTTTAAAAGTAGATGCTTGATTTGTTTGGGCACAGACCTGGATAGTATGACAGAACTCTGCAAGCTATCTCTGCAGTAGATTGCAACTCCGCCCCCTTTGGCAGTTCTGTCTTGTCGGAAAATGTTATAGTTAGGGATGGAAATTTCAGCATTTTTGGTGGCCTTCTAAGCCAGGATTCAGACACGACTAGGACATCCGGGTTGGCGGAGTGTGCTAAGGCAGTGAATAAAACAAACTTAGGGAGGAGGCTTCTAACGTTAACATGCATGAAACCAATGCTTTTACGGTTATAGAAGTCAAAAATGAGAGCGCCTGGGGAATGGGAGTGATGCTGGGGGCTGCAGGGCCTGGATTAACCTCTACATCACCAGAGGAACAAAGTAGGACTAGGGTAAGAGTATGGCTAAAGGCTAAAAGAACTGGTCGTCTAGTGCGTTCGGAACAGAGAGTAAAAGGAGCAGGTTTCTGGACGCGGAAGAATAGATTCAAGGCATAATGTACATAAAGTGCATTTCTTTGCCACATTTTTTGCATTTTTGCAAACAGTATGCATGTTTTGGAATATTTTTATTCTGTACAAACTTCCTAAGTATTGTGGAGTAACTACAATGTTGTTGATCCATCCTCAGTTTTTTGCTATCTGTAACTGTTTTAAAGTTCATGGCCTCATGGTGAAATCCCTGAGCGGTTTCCTTCCCCTCCGGCAACTGAGTTTTAGTAACAGGTGTACTGATACAGCATTCAAAGGGTAATGAATAACTTCACCATGTTCAAAGGGATATTCAATGTTTGCTTTTTAAAATTGTTTATCCATCTATAGGTGCCTTTCATTGCAAGGCATTTGAAAACCTCCCTGGTCTTTGTGGTTGAATATGTGTTTGAAATTCATTGCTGTACTGAGGGACGCTACAGATAATTGTATGTGTGGGGTACAGAGATGAGGTAGTCATTAAAAAATCATGTTTAACACTATTATTGCACACAGAGTGAGTCCATGCAACGTATTATGTGACTTGTTAAGCAGATTTTTACTCCTGAACTTATTTAGGCTTGCCATAACAAATGGGTTGAATACTTACTGACTCAAGACACTTCAGCTTTTCATTTTTTATTAATTTCTAAATCTTTCTAAAAACATAATTCCAGGGTATTGTGTGTAGGCCAGTGACAAAAAAACTATATTTTATCCAATTTTAATTCAGGCTGTCTCTCAACATAATGTGTGAAAAGTCAAGGGGTGTGAATACTTTCTGAATCACTGTATTTCAGCAACCCAGGTACCATGTAAAAACCTTTTTGTCACTGCCCGAATGCATTTTGATGATTTGTGTGCTCAATAAAGTGTCCCACAGTGTGAAACAAAAAGCTGCCAGAGTTCAATCATGCCTCCTCAGTGTGCTGGAAGAATAGTATTTTTAACTGACCCAGGTAACCAATTTAGACAGAACAGGGCCCTTGATTATTATGTTGCTGTCCTTGAATTCTGTGTTTGTCTAAAGAAAAGCTTACCTCAGCATCAACTCCTCCTGACCCTGATCAGTAAGATTAGTTTCAAGATCAGATCAATGGATGAAATGTGGACACTGCCCTAACCGGAACTCACTGTAGCCAGCCTGTGTGTGTGTGCCTGCGCGTGTGTGCTTATGCACATGTGCTCATGTTTGTGTCTGTCTGTGAATGTGTGTGTACGCACACGCCTGTGTGTGTTTGCAGTGCCTGCAGGACTATTTGTGTACGTGGAGCCACCTCTTAAACGCCAACCCACTGTAGCAGTGGAAAAGTCATAAATATCCATGTGGGGTTTGGAAATCTTATGCAATCTTAGAATTTGCAGTTGGAATGTATGGATATGCAAGCTCCCAAGGTTTTCTCAAGATGTGGATAGTTAAGAGTGGCTCCATGACATTGGTGAAGATCACGTGAAATTTGGTAGTTGGTTCAACTATTTTGCTACACTGCTACCCTGCATTTCCTGTTTCTTGAAGTGCAAAATATCTCAAGGAAGATACAATACGAGAGACTAACCAACCCAAAAGGAGTTGTGTAATCTACGCACACACTATCGAGCAGCTTTGTCGAGTCCCATGTTTGGTACTGCAATCATCGGGACTAGATGGAGACTTCAATCTTCAAGTAGGTAAATGGAATCAACTCCAAGCCCTTGAACCGGCACCGGGCCGACAGCTCTGTTTTTTTTCATGTTTGAGGAGATACCCCTCAAAGAGCTCATTACCATCCCTTCCAACATCGTGACTGCCTTCCTTATGCCTTCAAATAACACAGAAAATGCCTTACGTAACGCCATGAATGTATTTATGGTGCCTTGTGCTGCCAGAACTCTCTCGGGTTTGGAGCCGGCACATACTGATAATGTGGCAGCCGCTGCCTGTTGTGCACTGGTGGTCTCTGTTGTCAGGAGGCTATTTGGGGAAGTTGCTAATTAGCGGTTAGCTTCAGTAGCGCTGAGTAACTGAGTAGGTTAGAGCCAGGTTAGCATCCATAGCATTGAGTGGCAATCGGTTGGGCTATGGTTGAGTCCTTTGTGATGCTGATGTAGATGCTGCTGTTCAAGTTCCTGTTATATTCCTCGCCCTCACACCCTCACGCACCCTGTCAACCAAGGTGTGAGCTAAGTGTTGAAAGGGGGAAGGGGAGAGGGGTTGGTGGGAATGATGTCATGGGCTAGCTTCTCTGTGTAGAGAGTTGGGGATTTTTTCCTGCCAAACTTTTGATTTGAATGGGATGGGGGGGGGGTTCAGATCTCCAAGGCTTGGTCCCTAGACCCCCTCAAATAGCTCCTACAGCTCCCCCCTCTCATCCCCCACCCCTCCTTTGCTGCAGAGGTCTGCAGTGCATATAAGCTGCACAGCTTCTCTATATCTTTCCTCTCTCCCGCTCTCCCACTCTTTCGCTCTCTATCTCGTTCTATTTGTCTCTCTCTGTCTGCTGCGTTCATTTAATCTCTAGTTCTCTCTCTCAAAGGTCTCTGAAAAAAACACATATTTTTCTGTCTCCTCTTCATGCTCTGAACAGATTTACACATGACCCCTAGCCACTGCTTAGGATTAAAGAAACAGCCCAGACTGGAGGAGAAAAGGCCCAAAACTCTGCATTATGCTCCTTGCAACCATGATGCAAAAGGAGAAAAAAGTATAAAGACTAGGGAATTCACAATGATGATAATAACCAACTTTATTTGCATCTTATAATAGAGACAAGGCGACACATGAGGAGCTTTTAAAATTCAAATAGACCAACTGCATAAAACAACATTCAGTTAAAACATGTAGAACAACTTGAAAGGAAGGGTGGAAAGAAAGAAGAGGAATGAAAAGTAATGGTGTTGGAGTGTCTTTGGAGTAGTGCTGCCACATCATCGGAACATGATGCCTCGCACCGGGTGGGAGGTTTCTCAGCACCGTCACGCTACAAAGTGGAAGGGACCAATACTCACTGCCCATGCAGGCAGACTCAACAAACCAGTTAAATCACCCCTCTCATTCAAACAAATGATTCCTTCCTTCCTCGTCTGCTGCTTAGTAGTTATGAAAACGTTATAGCAGCACACTTTGAGACAGTACCACACTCAAAGAGTTATGAGCATAGTGATAGCCTTTTAAAGGTGTAGTCACCCAAAATCATAGTTGTCAGATTTGGTGAACTATCCTTTTAATTGAGAGATCTGAGAGCGTACACTTTTTTTGTTACTTTTTTGGAGCTCTGTGCCTATGAATCAGACTGGAAGTGCAGTCATGCAGATGCGGCAGAGGAACAGTGAAATATTTAATGTCTGTGTTGTAGGATGAATGGAAACTCTTTTATCTTCCACTGCGTTTGATGTCAAAGAGCTAACATGTCAAAGCTTCTTCCCCGTTTCTTTGGTTGCACTTAAACCCCCTCCATACTAAGAAATAAGGAACTGGCTTTTCTCTTCGGGAGGACATCCTTCATGTATAGCTCCTCTAGTAGTTCTTTGATGCTTCAAACAAATGTTGAGAACCAACAGTGGAATTCTAGTCTAACAAAAACCTGTTTTATTCTACTCTATTCTAGTCTTGTGTTTCCCGATTGCCTCACTGCTGAGAAGGTACAGTATAGCCTACCATATTGTAGTAGAGCTTTGTTTATTGATGTTTGTGATGGTCCTTTGAATGAACACTTATTT
Organism: Salmo trutta; assembly: GCF_901001165.1. Taxonomy (NCBI): domain Eukaryota; kingdom Metazoa; phylum Chordata; class Actinopteri; order Salmoniformes; family Salmonidae; genus Salmo; species Salmo trutta. Next base: position 23,030,028 of record NC_042975.1, read on the forward strand.
TAACTTAATATAATACATCAATAAAATCAATTTAGCCTCAAATAAATAATGAAACATGTTCAATTTGGTTTAAATAATGCAAAAACAAAGTGTTGGAGAAGAACGTAAAAGTGCAATATGTGCCATGTAAAAAAAGCTAACGTTTAAGTTCCTTGCTCAGAACATGAGAACATATGAAAGCTGGTGGTTCCTTTTAACATGAGTCTTCAATATTCCCAGGTAAGATGTTTTAGGTAGTAGATATTATAGGAATTATAGGACTATTTCTCTCTATACGATTTGTATTTCATATACCTTTGACTATTGGATGTTCTTATAGGCACTTTAGTCTTGCCTGTGTAACAGTATAGCTTCCGTCCCTCTCCTCGCTCCTACCTGGGCTTGAACCAGGAACACATCGACAACAGCCACCCTCGAAGCAGCGTTACCCACGTAGAGGAAGGGGCAACAACTACTCCAAGTCTCAGAGCGCGTGACGTTTGAAACGCTATTAGCGCGCACCCGGCTAACTAGCTAGCTATTTCATATCAGTTACACCAGCCTAATCTTGGGAGTTGACAGGCTTGAAGTCATAAACTGCGCAATGCTTGAAGCATTGTGAAGAGCTGCTGTTAAAACGCACGAAAGTGCTATTTTGAATGAATGCTTACGAGCCTGCTGCTGCCTACCACCGCTCAGAGCAGACTGCTCTATCAAATCATAGACTTAATAGACTTAACATAGACTTAACATAATAACTGTAACGCCCTGGCCATAGAGAGGGGGTTTTGTTCTTTATTTTGGTTAGGCCAGGGTGTTACATGGGTGGGCGTTCTATGTTTTTGTATTTCTTTGTTTTGGGCCGTGTGTGGCTCCCAATCAGGCACAGCTGAAGTTCGTTGTTGCTGATTGGGAGTCACACATAAGGAGCATGTTTTGCCTTTGGGTTTTGTTGGGTAATTGTGTTTCTGTTAGTGTTCTGCACCTGACAGGACTGTTTGGCTGTCAGTTTTCTTTTTTTGTATAGTGTTCACGTTGTTCTATTAAAATTCCAATGATGAACACATCCTCCGCTGCGTATTGGTCCACCTTTTCAGACGATGACTTCTCTGTTTCATCTGACGACGAAGACAGCCGTTACAGAATTACCCACCAACAACGGACCAAGCAGCAGAGGAAAGAGAAGCGCCAGGAGAGGAGCGTTCAGGATTCATGGACTTGGGAGGAAATCCTGGACGGTAAAGGACCATGGGCTCAAGCTGGGGATTATCGCCGCCCGCAGTGGGAGATCGAGGCGGCGAGAGCTGAGAGGCGCTGGTATGAGGAAAGGGAGCGCAGCAGACACGAGAGGCAGCCCCCAATTTTTTGGGGGGAGGGCACACGGGGAGATTGGCGGAGTCAGGCGGTAGACCTGAGCCAACTCCCCGTGCTTACAGGAGGCAGTGCAGTACTGGTCAGACACCGTGTTATGCGGTAAAGCGCACGGTGTCCCCAGTACACGTGCATAGCCCGGTGCGCTATAGGCCAGCCCCCCGCAAGTGCCATGCGAGTGCAGGCATCGAGCCAGGACGGATTGTGCCAGCTCAGCGCGTCTGGTCTCCAGTGCGCCTTTTCGGTCCAGGTTATCCTGCACCGGCTCTGCGCACTGTGTCTCCAGGGCGCTGGGAGGGTCCAGTTCGCCCAATGCCTGCGCTTCACCCGTGCCGGGCCAAAGTGGGCATTCAGCCTGGAGTAAGCATGTCGAGCGTACATACCAGAACTCCAGTGCTCCCCCACAGCCCGGTTTATCCTGTGCCTCCTCCTCGGTCCAGGCCTCCAGTGGGTCTCCCCATCCTGGTCCGTCCTGTGCCACCTCCCAGGACTAGGCCTCCAGTGGGTCTCGCCAGTCCAGAGCTGCCTGAACTGCCCGCCAGTCCGGAGCCGCCTGAGCTGCCCGCCAGTCCGGAGCCGCCAGAGCTGCCCGCCAGTCCGGAGCCGCCAGAGCTGCCCGCCAGTCCGGAGCCGCCAGAGCTGCCCGCCAATCAAGGGCCGCCAGAGCCGCCCGCCTGTCCGGAGCCGCCAGAGCCCCCGCCTGTCCGGAGCCACCAGAGCCGCCCGCCTGTCCGGAGTCACCAGAGCCGCCCGCCTGTCCGGAGCCGCCAGAGCCGCCCGCCTGTCCAGAGCAGTCAGAGCCGCCCACCAGCCCGGTGAGTCCTGTGCCTACGCCTAGGGCCAGGCCTCTAACATGTCTCCTCAGTCTGGTGAATCCTGGGTCAGTGCCGCCGGAGCCGCCAGGGACGCCCGCCAGCCGGGCGCAGTCATCGCCGCCCGCCAGCCGGGCGCAGCCATCGCCGCCCGCCAGTCGGGCGCAACCATCGCCGCCCGCCAGCCGGGCGCAACCAGGGTCGCCCGCCAGCCAGGCGCAGCCATCACCGCCCGCCAGCCGGGCGCAACCATCACCGCCCGCCAGCCGGGCGCAACCATCACCGCCCGCCAGCCGGGCGCAACCATCACCGCCCACCAGCCGGGCCCAACCAGGGTCGCCCGCCAGCCGGGCGCAGCCATCACCGCCCACCAGCCGGGCCCAACCAGGGTCGCCCGCCAGCCGGGCGCAGCCATCACCGCCCGCCAGCCGGGCGCAACCATCACCGCCCACCAGCCGGGCCCAACCAGAGTCACCCGCCAGCCGGGCGCAGCCATCACCGCCCGCCAGCCGGGCGCAGCCATCGCCGCCCGCCAGCCGGGCGCAACCATCGCCGCCCGCCAGCCGGGCGCAGCCATCGCCGCCCACCAGGCGCAACCATCACCGCCCGCCAGCCGGGCGCAGTCAGGGTCGCCCACCAGACCTTCGGCGCGGCCAGGTGCGCCACCTAAGTGGCCGAAGCCAAGGGTGGAGCGGGGTCCATGTCCCGCACCCGAGCCGCCATCGTAGGAAGGCCCACCCGGACCCTCCCCTTCAGAATCAGGTTTTGCGGCCGGAGTCCACACCTTTGGGGGGGTACTGTAACGCCCTGGCCATAGAGAGAGGTTTTTTGTTCTTTATTTTGGTTAGGCCAGGGTGTTACATGGGTGGGCATTCTATGTTTTTGTATTTCTTTGTTTTGGGCCGTGTGTGGCTCCCAATCAGGCACAGCTGTAATTCGTTGTTGCTGATTGGGAGTCACACATAAGGAGCATGTTTTTCCTTTGGGTTTTGTTGGGTAATTGTGTTTCTGTTAGTGTTCTGCACCTGACAGGACTGTTTGGCTGTCAGTTTTCTTGTTTTTTGTATAGTGTTCACGTTGTTCTATTAAAATTCTAATGATGAACACATCCTCCGCTGCGTATTGGTCCACCTTTTCAGACGATGACTTCTCTGTTTCATCTGACGACGAAGACAGCCGTTACAATAACACACAGAAATACAAGCCTTAAGTCATTAATTTGGTCGAATCCGGAACTATCATCTCGAAAACAAAACGTTATTCCTGTTACATTCCACAATCTTCAATGTTATGTCATAATTACGTACAATTCTGGCAAATTTAGTTCGCAACGAGCCAGGCGACCCAAACTGTTGCATATACACTGACTCTGCGTGCAATGAACGCAAAATGACACAATTTCACCTGGTTAATATTGCCTGCTAACCTGGATTTCTTTTAGCTAAATATGCAGGTTTAAAAATATATACTTGTGTATTGATTTTAAGAAAGACATTGATGTTTATGGTTGGAGCAACGTCTACCTAAGCGATTATATGCAACGCAGGACAGGCTAGATAAACTAGTAATATCATCAACCATGTGTAGTTAACTAGTGATTATGATTGATTGATTGTTTTTTATAAGATAAGTTTAATGCTAGCTAGCAACTTACCTTAGCTTCTTACTGCATTCGTGTAACCTCGTGGAGTGCAATGTAAAGCAGGTGGTTAGAGCGTTGGACAAGTTAACCGTAAGGTTGCAAGATTGAATCCCTGAGCTGACAAGGTAAAAATCTGTCATTCTGCCCCTGAACAAGGCAGTTAACCCACCGTTCCTAGGCCGTCATGAAAATAAGAATGTGTTCTTAACTGACTTGCCTAGTTAAATAAAGGTCTAAAAATATATATTTTACAAAAAATCTAAATAAATTGGCCAAATCGGCGTCCAAAAATAGCGATTTCCGAATGTTATGAAAACTTGGAATCGGCCCTAATGAATTGGCCATTACGATTAATCGGTCAACCTCTAGCCCATTCAGAGCATTGACTATATGGAGTAACACAACACTCAACTGATAATGCTTCTCATTTGTGTGTAGAGAATCTATGCCTTGCAGTCTCCTGACAGATTTGCTCAGAAACCTGTGATAACAAAGCAAATCCAGCCACAACATCCACCTTGCTATACAACACATGGAGCAGACAGGAGCAGTTGATGATGGGGTTAATCTGTTGTTCTGTCCCTCTCTGTCTGTGGTTCAGTCTAAAGAGTGTGTTTACACTGCAAACAGTACTCAGCATCTTTCTGCATTGTAGGGCCTACAACAAAAACATTTGGTATTCCTTTTAATCAATACATTTTTACCACCTTTGGAAAATTGGTACAATTGTAAGCAAATAATATTTCTGCCACACACTACAAATGCATCGTTTTGAATTCATTCACCTCCTCCTTGGGTAGCCCATGTCAACCACGTTGACCCATAGTGAGTGTGTGAAATCAGCCCCACCATGGCCCCTGGTGCTGATGGTAGCCAATTGGTGCTGATGGTAGCATAATGACCGGGAAAAAGCTTCTGGGTTACACATGTAAGCAGATCAGATCCATCATAAGGTGATTATAGATACGTAGAATATGAAAAAAGAGGAATTAAACATGAGTGAAAGCTGTATGAGTCATTGGGTACATTTACGTGCACACAATAATATGATTATTGTGAATACTCAAATTAATATAATAGGTAGATTAAAATGTTTACATGCATTACAAGAAGATCGATATCCCTAATAATCCTGTTTACACTGACACTTCTGAAAACAGGCTAGTTGAAGGGATTGCCAATCAAAATAAACGTTCTACCACCATGTTATTTTTGGGAAATCTATTTCATTCTGAGTTCGGACATATGACCGTTTGGGTCCTGCTTTAAAATGACGTGCAGATTATAAAGGCTTCATAAACCCTTTATAAACACTACATAAATGTGTCACAAATCATCTATGACCATATGTCATGATCTATAAAGTGTTCATAAACGTGGCATAACTGTGTGAAATAACCACCATTGTAAAATGTGACACAACCCAGTATGTTAAACTCAAATATGACATAAACCTGTGCTTTATAAAGGGTGGCATAAGCACCGCTTAATAAAGGCTTTATAAATCATATTAAATTGAGGCTTCACAAAGCATTTATAACCTTGTCATGCATCTTGGTAGAGCATTGCAACGCCAGGATAGTGGGTTTGATTCCTGGGACCACCCACACGTAAAAATGTATGAACACATGACTAAGTTTCTTTGGATAGAAGCATTTGCTAAATTGTATATATTATATTGTATTAATCTAAAACATTTCTTAAGATGGCTCAACCTCTTTCCCTATTGGGTGTATAGCCAATATTGGATCTGACCTCAACTTTCCCCAAAATGCTGTGCTGCAGGATGACACACACTCTAAAGTGCAGTTTTTTTTTCTTAAAAGTTATATTTTCTTGGTTTTGTTTTCCCAGGCTTTGGATTTCCCCATGTTTTGCACACTTTCTGAATAGAAAAACAACTCAATTTGATTTTCTGTGTTCATAAAAATGCTTAAACCACATCAGGGGATGACTTTTGATGTCTGTGAAAAATCTATGAAATGTTGATATTTGAGTGTAGTTGCTCTTTAATTCTGCACTGTTTGGTTAGCGGAGTTTCATGTGATGTTTGCAAATCAAATACCCACTTGTGGTGCCACTGGACAGCGAAAAACGAATAAGTTAACCTTTTGTACATCGCAGTGTTCCATACACTTGACCTTATTTGAGCGCCCCAAAAATGTAATACTTCCAGGTCAACTGTAATATGAATACCATTGTAAAGCACAATTTCTCCCCTTTCCAGCAAAATCAATGACGAGACCTTCATGCACTAAATTTATCTTCACAAGTAATCTGTCACGGTTTTTGAGAGTCATGATGGCTCGCAGTGATGACGTGAAAAATTAACATATATATATTTTTTAATAATTACATTTAACTAGGCAAGTCAGTTATGACAAATTCTTATTTACAATGATGGCCTACACTGGCCAAACCCAGACGACGCTGGGCCATTGTGCACCGCCCAATCACGGCCGGTTGTGATACAGCCTGGATTCGAACCAGGGTGTCTAATGACGTCTCAAGGACTGATATGCAGTACCATAGACCACTGCGCCACTCGGGAGCCCAATTGTTTGAATTAACTATTGGTGAACTAAATTAATTAACTTTATACTCACCATTACGCTCAACATTGATCATTTCTTGTTTCTAATCTGCGAGAGAAGCGCTACCCCTGGTGGAAAGAGGCTGTATGACACACAATGAGTTGCATAACGTACAGCATCAGAGCGGTCAGTTTTTTCAACTTTTCTTCAATACTATTGGTGCATTACCATGTCAATCAAAGCTTGAATAGAAACGTAGTTTACACCCCGGATTTTGATGCCAACACAGTCCCATTAGTTTTTATTGCAGCCTAGTTTGAATGCTTATGAAGCCTAGGTTGTGCTTATGAAGGCATTATGAAGGCTTTATGAAGCCTTTATAAGCTGAACATCATTTAAAGCAGGACTGGGAAAACTATTTATAAGATACATACTTTCAGTTTTTCCCAACTCACTTCACTCATGCAAAAGAGGTAGGCTCACACTGCTGGTGCTAGCACATGTGCAGATCCAATACACAGCTGGAACTCCGATTGAGGTGTTTACATGTCCTAATAGTTTGAAAGACTGCCAGAAATCCAGGTATTTTAATCAGCATATGCTTACTTAGATTATTATAAATAAAAAAATGTATATATTTCTCCTTTATTTAACCAGGTAGGCCAGTTGAGAACAAGTTCTCATTTACAACTGCGACCTGGCCAAGATAAAGCAAAGCAGTGCAACAAAAAACAACAACACATAGTTACACATGGGATAAACAAAAGTACAGTCAATAACACAATAGAAAAATCTATATACAGTGTCGGCAAATGGAGTAAGGAAGTAAGGCAATAAATAGGCCATAGTAGCGAAGTAATTACAAATCAGCAAATTAACACTGGAGTGATAGATGTGCAGATGATGATGTGCAAGTAGAAAAACTGGTGTGCAAAAGAGCAAAAAAGTAAATAAAAACAATATGGGGATGAGGTAGGTAGTTGGATGGGCTATTTACAGATGGCTGTGTACAGCTGCAGCGATCGGTAAGCTGCTCAGATAGCTGATGCTTAAAGTTAGTGAGGGAGATATAAGTCTCCAACTTCAGCGATTTTTGCAATTTGTTCCGGTCTTTGGCAGCAGAGAACTGGAAGGAAAGGCGGCCAAAGTAGTTGTTGGCTTTGGGGATGACCAGTGAGATATTCCTGCTGGAGTGCGTGCTACGGGTGGGTGTTGTTATGGTGACCAGTGAGCTGAGATAAGGTGGAGCTTATAGATGACCTGGAGCCAGTGGGTCTGGCGATGAATATGTAGCGAGGGCCAGCCGACGAGAGCATACAGGTCGCAGTGGTGTGTGGTATATGGAGCTTTGGTGACAAAACAGATGGCACTGTGATAGACTACATCCAGTTTGCTGAGTAGAGTGTTGGAGGCTATTTTGTAAATGACATCGCCGAAGTCGAGGATCGCTAGGATAGTCCGTTTTACGAGGGTATGTTTGGCAGCGTGAGTGAAGGAGGCTTTGTTGTGAAATAGGAAGCCGATTCTAGATTTAATTTTGGATTGGAGATGCTTAATATGAGTCTGGAAGGAGAGTTTACAATCTAGCCAGACACCTAGGTATTTGTAGTTGGCCACATATTCTAAGTCAGAACCGTCCAGAGTAGTGATGCTAGTCGGGCGGGAGGGTGCGGGCAGCGATTATGACCATACGCCGATTAAGATAAGCGGAGTAAGGTGTTTACATTACTAATACCATAATCAGTTTAATATCGGATTATTATGGTGCATGTATATATAAGCTTGGTTGTGTCTTTCTCTCCAGGAGGGACAGTGGGGGTCCGTTTTGTCGGGAGACGCGCCAATTGTCTCAGAGGATGTTCTGTTCCGATCCCAATCTTCAAGCCCCGGGGCAAAGAGGATTTTATTTCTGAGATTAAATTGGGTTTTGCATTTGTTTTGTGAGTAAAGCGTTCCAAAGCGATCTTTATCGCTTTTTTGTGTTTGCACAATTAGCTGCGGTGGTGTATAAGCACATTGGTTTGTTTACTGTAAATTTGTTTCTCCATCTCTCTCTCTCTCATTTTGGCTTCCCTACTTCACAAAGCTTTCGGTAGATAAAGGCTCAAACTTGCATGGTCTCTTTATATTGTTGTACTCATAATGCCGGCTGTCTATTAACGTTGAAACATATTGCCCCGATAGTTTGAACAATGGGTATTGTCCCACACTGTGAGTGTGCATTTCAGACAAATCTGTATTCTGTACTATCTGCAGGGTCAAATGTGTGAAAGCAGTATGATACTATTACTGTATGATGCAGCACTGGAGCAGTACAAAAACAGCTGTTAGCTTTTCAGACATACTGTACCTACAGTGCAATGTCACCGTTTCACTAGTTCAACTTCCAGCCACTAGCAACCACAGGAGCAAAACTACTCTTTCTAGCGACCAGTAGGTAGATTTTGGACTTTATTAGCTGTAGACTGTCAGTGACAAGTTTTGTCAGATTCTCTATATCATGTAATGATGAGTGCATATTGAATATCTGCATTGATCCTGCTGCGGACATACACACACATCTACACTTCAGCATATGCACTTTGTCTTGACATGGCATCTCTGTGTGAGGATGGACGTGTCAAGGTCAAGTCAAAGTTGTTTCGACACAGAGATTCGTATTCTGACAATGGCACACACATATACATGCATGCCTTTATACATTATTTACAATGAAGCATTGTCACGTGAAAGAATGCACACACATATACATGCATGCCTTTATACATTATTTACAATGAAGCATTGTCACGTGAAAGAATGCACACACATATACATGCATGCCTTTATACATTATTTACAATGAAGCATTGTCACGTGAAAGAATGCACACACATACAAACTCTGAATTCCCCTTCATAAATAATAGCTTATTGTATTACACTGCTCTCTCTTTTGTTACACTCACCATGGTTTTGCTGAATTTGTTGAATGGCACTACGGTAATGGGTAACAATACTGTATGATCCATGCAATCATTCCACTGACTCTCTGTGTATGAGCTAAATCCCATACATTGAGCTCGGGGTCTGGGATCATAGATTACACCTTATATTCAGATAGAGAGAGCTAAGCCCAGTTCATCAGGGACATAAGACCAGCTAACCAATCCTTGTCTGGCACAAGCCTGAATATGGGCTTATGGGTCAACAATGTCATCATCACCCAGCTAATGTTTTTTTTGTGCCTTGAATGTGACTTCAAACTTCATAATTTTCCCTTGTTAAGATTGTGAATGGCCAAGGGTACTTTACTTGGCATGAAACATTAGCCTATGCACTGTGTGTTGTATTTGGGAAACAAAACCTCCCAATTGAACATGATTTAATGGCTAAATTTGTTACACCCACCTAGATGTATTTAGCTCCATTGAAATCCCCTAGATTCGCTGAAATCTCCCTAACTATCCCTAAACAGTACCTCCTACTTCAAAATATGAACATTATTTTTACACATTCACCTCAGAGAGGACGGTAGTCGGGGGTGATTTACCTATCACAGGAATGCTGTAATTAGTTGAGTTGGCAGTTTGCCCGAAGCTGCTGAACGTGTTGGGGTTTCTCTTTGCTGGTAGCATATGTTCAGTCAGTGATACTCATGCATATTTAACAGAGGAAACTCCTCCAGGGCTGTGCATCAGCCTGACACCATGAGCCAGGGACTCTGGGCAGGGCTCGACTAACTCAAGATGGGCTACTAAGGCTAGAGTCAAAGTTATAGTAGGCTGGGAAACCAGTGCTAAACCGTGGTAGCATTGACAGTGCTGAATGTAAATGTACTGGTCTGGACTGTGCTGGGCTCAGTTCTGCTACAGTTAGCTGTGCTATGTTTTGCTGGGAAGGGTTAGCTAGATTCTCCAGGGCAGAACAGAACTGGGGATTGACACTCGACACCTCTTGTTGTTGGAGGACCGATGCAGATATTCAAAGTGTGTGTGTGAACATCTGCATACACTTTGCAGGGTTCGCAGCCACAAAGACGTATTATTGTCTGCCTCCTCTCACACTGTTTCTTAACCAACCCTGCGACACAAGCTTGCAATTTTATCACTCCCTCAAACACACACACTACATGCATGCACGCACACACACACACACTCTGTCTCTCACTCCTGCACACACTTTTCTTTGTCTCACAAAGACCATGAAATTCCTCCTGTCCTCCATTTAAATTGCTGGGACAATCCTCATCCAGCATTGATAAAGGGCAAGTGTGTGAAGCTGATCTTTAAAATACTTGCCTCTTTTCATGAAAGTGTGTGTCTGCACTTGTGCATGTGTGCGTCTACTAGACCCTTCAGTGTTTGCCAAGCAGATGAGAGACATTAAACACAGTGTATGAAAAGCAGGGTTCCTATGTCATGAAAATCCTGGAAAAGTAATGGAATTTTAAAGTTGTGTTTTCCAGGCCTGGAAAAGTTTGGGGAAATGATCAAATCCTAAATGTTTTGGAAAATCAATGCTCTTAATGTAAGTTATTTAGACCCAGTTTTGAAATATTGTCTCAAGGTCACGTCCTGACCAGTAAAGGGGTCATTTGTATTTGTAGTATGGTCGGGGCGTGGCAGGGGGTGTTTGTTTTGGGGGGGGGGGCATAAGGGGAGTGTTGCTAGGTTAGGGAGGAACCCTGACCTAACTTCCCGGGCTATACGGAGGGAACCATGGAGGAAACTAGAGCCGGTCGAGGAGTCAAGAGCGGATGACGACGCTGGATTCCGGAGAAAGGGACTAGTGGAGAGCGCACGACGGAGCAGACGCACAGAGGGAGGAGCTAGGCAGCATGGAGGTATGCGCACTATGTCGCCCATAAGCACTCAGAGCCCGGTGCGGTCGATACAGGCTCCGCAACGTGGTTGTGCGACAGCTAGCCGGCAGCCATGAAGAAGTGCGCCGACGCAGCGTATCTGGCCTCCAGTGCGGCTCCTTGGCCCAGGATATCCCACGCCTGCTCCACGCACGATACCCTGCATTCCCCAGCACAGCCCAGTTCATCCTGTGCCAGCGCTTCGCCCTTGCCGGGCTAGAGTGAGCATGGAGCCAGGACGTGTTATGCTGGCTGTAAGTGTCAGACCTCCAGGGAGAATCCTGGGCCCAGGATATCCCACGCCTGCTCCAGGTACGGTGCGCCGTATTCCCCAGCACAGCCCAGTTCGTCCGGTGCCAGCGCTCAGCCCTTACCGGGCTATAGTCAGCATTGGTCCGGGACGGGTTGTGCCAGCCCTGAGCGCCAGACCTCCAGTGCGCCTCCAAGGCCCAGTACGTCCTGTGCCTGCTCCGCGCACTCTCCGTCTGGCGACGCCCCTCAGCCCGGAGCCTCCAGCGACGCTCCTCAGCCAGGAGCCTCCAGCGACGCTCCTCAGCCAGGAGCCTCCAGCGACGCTCCTCAGCCCGGAGCCTCCAGCGACGCTCCTCAGCCCAGAGCCTCCAGCAACGCTCCTCAGCCCGGAGCCTCCAGTGACGCTCCCCAGCCCGGGGCCTCCAGCGACGCCTCTCAGCCCGGGGCCTCCAGCGACGCCTCTCAGCCCGGGGCCTCCAGCGACGCCTGTCAGCCTGGGGCCTCCAGCGACGCCTCTCAGCCCGGGGCCTACAGCGACGCCTCTCAGCCCGGGGCCTCCAGCGACACCTCTCAGCCCGAGGCCTCCAGCGACGCCTCTCAGCCCAGAGTCTTCGGAACGGGAGCTACGCTCAGAGTCGTAGTGGGAGGATTGGCGAAGGGGGGGGTGTAGCACAGGAACCGTCGTTGACGGTGGCCACCCTCCCTTCCCCCCCTTTAGGTTTGGGGTTGGTTTTGTGGGGTTTTTGTTTTGGAGGTGCAGTCGGGAGCTGCACCTTTGGGGGGTGGGGGGTACTGTCACGTCCTGACCAGTAAAGGGGTCATTTATAATTGTAGTATGGTCAGGGCGTGGCAGGGGGTGTTTGTTTTGTGTGTTTTGGGGTTGTTTGGTTCTAGGGGATTTTGGCTCTAGTTTTCTATTTCTATGTTTCTTTTTCTATGTGTGGCCGGGTATGGTTTCCAATCAGAGGCAGGTGTCTCTCGTTGTCTCTGATTGGAAGCCATACTTAGGCAGCCTGTTTTCCTATGTTTTTGTGGGTGGTTGCTTTCTGTATAGTCTATGTACCTTACAGAACTGTTGATTGTCGTCTGTTATTTTGTTTGGGTGTTCACTCTCTTTAAATAAATACACGAAGATGAGCACTATACCCGCTGCGTTTTGGTCCCCTTTCATCGACCGCTGTGACACTCAATCAAATAAAAATCTACATATCTACCAGGATCGGAATGGCGCTTTAGCACAAAACGCGCATCGCCTGCATGTGTGCAAGATGAGTGGGCCATTGCTCAAAAAGAGAGAGACATTGCAGCAGAGAACAGACTAATAACTAGGTAGCCAATTCAAAACATATCTTGTACCCAGTAGTTAACTGTTAAGCTATTATACAGTGCATTCGGAAAGTATTCAGACACCTTTACTTTTTCCACATTTTGTTATGTTACAGCCTTATTCTAAAATGTATTCAATATTTGTTTCCCCTCATCAATCTACACACAATACCGCATAATGACAAAGCAAAAACAGGTTTATAGAATTTTTTGCAATTGTATTAAAAATAAAAAACAGAAATACAGTACCTTATTTACGTAAGTATTCCGACCATTTGCTATGAGACTCGAAATTGACCTCAGGTACATCCTGTTTCCATCGATCATCCTTGAGATGTTTCTACAACTTGATTGGAGTCCACCTGTGGTAAATTCAATTGATTGGACATGATTTGGTCAGGGAGGTGATCAAGAACCCGATGGTCATTCCGACAGAGCTCCAGAGTTCCTCTGTGGAGGTGGGAGAACCTTCGAAAAGGACAACCATCTCTGCAGCACTCCACCAATCAGGCCTTTATGGTAGAGTGACCAGACGGAAGCCACTCCTCAGTAAAAGGCACATAACAGCCTGCTTGGAGTTTGCCCCTAAAAGGCCCCTAAAGGACTCTCAGGCCATGAGAAACAAGATTAGGTACATTTACTGAAGAAAATGTGTAGGCTTGCTTCAGCTGAATAATAAGATTTGTAGCCTACCATAGCCATTTGATCTTTGATATATTAAATGAGTGAATTCTTTCAAAAGGCATAAAACGTATTTGCATGTTATGTTGCAATGTTATACATCAAGGGTGATCAACCATCCTCCAAAAGAGCTAATGGGTGTGCAGGCTTTTATTCCAGTCCTCTAACAAACCACATTTTAGAAACCTTGATAAACAGGCTCTGATGTGTTTGAGGTGAGCTTGATCAAAAGCCTGAACACCCAGTAGCTCTCCAGACTGAGGGTTGACCACGTGTTATATACAGTTGCCTAACAGGTATTCTACTTTGTGGGGGATTAAGTGCCTTGCTCAATGACAGGAGATGGTACATGGGATCATAGAGCAGCCTCCCAGTGTCAATACCACATTGCGCATGCTTTTTTTTATACGTACAATGAGACTCCACTAATGGTTGGTCAGAGTAATTTGGTTTAAATTCATGGAGAATTCATGGAAAACCCAGGAAATTCCATCCGTCAAAATGTGTATGAAGCCTGGAAAGATTGCTTTGTCTCTCCCCAGCATTCTGATGTAGCTTTAGAGAATAACTAGAAGAATGCCAGGTGTTCCGAGTCTGAACACTAAGAGAGAGAGTGGGCCGATGCAGATGGTAAGGCCTGCTATGGGCCAGACTATGAAACTAGCCATTATCCTGCTAGGCCAGACACTAAAGCTATCCTTTATTGTCCCATTTCAAACCATTTGGAGGATTCAGAGTACTAGTTATGTTGTTTGGCCAGATGTCTGTTGCAATGATTATGTTTTTAATTGATTCATTTCAAACTGGCAAGATTTTAAAGCTCCAGTCTGGTATTTGAAAAATCCTGTTAGCAACAGGATCCACTTTCAAATATTGCTCCATGGTATAACGCTACTACAGTCCTACTACTACTACTACTACTATACAACTATTTGTTTACTATTAATAACACTTTTTCATATGGAGGTGTATTATTGCAAGAGGCATCAGACTATTTAAAAGGTGCACTTTGAAACACTGCCACGTCCATTAGCGAAAGCGTTTAATTCCCACATTGGCCACCTCCAGTGGCCTCCAGTTTATTTTAAGGTCCTAGATGAAGCCGTAGCTACCGCATATGGATGCACTGTACATGTTTATGTCTAATTGAGCACATCTCTCTCTTTCTTTCCCTCTCTCCCGCTCTTCATCTCTTCCTCTCTCTCTCCTCTCTCTCTCTCGATGTCTTGCTCACTGTTCTCCCTCCCACTCATCCACCTGACGCCACTAATGCAATATTGTCACAAAGAACCATTGAAGGAGGGACAGAGAGAAGAGGAGAGGCTATGAGCAGCAGCATGATGGGTGGCTGTGCTGTGGTTGCTGACCTGATGTGACACAGAAAAGGAGGAAAGGGAGAAAGAAAGAATTGTAATAGCTTCAGGTTTGGCCATACTAGTGCCCCACTACTTCGGGACCCGAGATGTGAATACTGACCTACACTAACACACCTGATCCAACTAATCAACTGCTCATTCAATTTAGACTTGAATAGGTGAGGTAGTGCTGGACTGAAACAAAAACCAGCACGCACCGTAGTCCACTGCCAACCTCTGCAGTATAACACCAGTTGTAGCTAAGGGGTAAAGCCAAAGTATTGTTAAAAAACCTTTGAATGCAGCAGGCTAGTGGAGATACAGAGAGCCAGTGGATGGACATGTGCTGTGCGCTCTTAATTGCCTACTTTATTAGCGCCTGGCCAGGTGCTGTTGGTTGTATTAGAACATGAGGCACGAGTCCCACGGGGACAGTGGGATCCGAAGGATGTCATGGAATTGAGATCTGTCTGGATAATACTATAGTTAGTATCTGTGACACTATAGCTACCTGGGTTGGGAACTGCCTAAAGAATAAGTTAGTCATTCACAGATGTGTAAGGCTGTGTTGACAGTGGCAGAATGTTATGATTCCCACACAATATTGAGGTAACATGGGCAATAATTACCTAGAGTGCATCTTCCCATGCCTTTATGTCCTTTTGTTAAGCCCTCATGGCATATGTTTTGGCTCTGATACCATCATGCCTGACTCTTACCCCATAGTACATCTAAAAGTGTGGTCACTGGGGCAATCTGTCACACAGGTGTTCCCCAGCAGTAGAGTCAAGGCCAGGTGAAGGTTTCAGCACATGCATTATTTGACTAAGGTGTTGACTAGTGTGAGGCCCTGAAGTACACTACATCCGATTCCATAGAGGTAGTATCTCGTCTAGTGATCACTGCAGTCTTTCTGTAGGAGAGTGCAGTGCACTTTGTGACTTTTTTTCTGTAAATATTTAACCATGTTTGAGGCCCCAGATATTGTCTTCTCCTGTCCCATTTTCCAAGACTGTGTTTTTTGATATTTGTTACTTTCCAACATCAGGAAGACAGGGGTCTCTCAAACGTCATTTTTAAATATGTGCGCTATACATTTTTCAAACACACAACAAAGTTGAGCGTTTCTGAAATGATAGTGGATGAAGCATTCTTCCCAAAATGTTGTGTGACCTGGAAATTATTTTCTCATTTCAACAATGAAATCCAATAAATATTTTGAAAAGAATTGTGTTGACTACTAAAATGCACAGTAAAGATGTTCAGTCCAGTCATTGCCTTTGTGTAATTTAAATTGAGATTTTCACACAATGCCTTGTTTTCATCCGCATTTCGCCTGTAATTGGGTATTAAAGAAACCGTGTGTCCAATAACGTGCAATGCTGTAGTTGCAAGTCAAATTAACAATTTATGTTTGAAGCTTCAGTAAAGCAAACTGTCCCATGGTATGATGTAAATGGAATATTGTTGAAAAAAGACGAGCGGAAAGTTATTATGCACTATGGCGTTACTGTAGTATTGAATACATTGAACAAAAGTCACAGAGGAATGTGTTTTTATTCTCTTGCCCTATGTGCTGTAATTTAGTTCCTAGGAGTATCCCATCTCTTTCACTCTCTCCCTCTCTCTTGATCTCTCGCTCCCTCTTTCAGAAAATTAAGGCAGCATGTTCAAGAACATTTAAAGAGTTGAGGCGGGGGTCAGTGGGATCCAGCTAATGCAGAAAATGAATGAAAACCGTTAAAGTCTTATATCCCAGTACCATAGTAGTGACAAAGACAGAATATGAGCCCTGTAGAATGACCCACCTCCATAGTGACCATATATATTAATGTTATAACTAGGGCTTAACTGACTTCTCTTTCTTTTTTTACCTTTATTTTACTAGTGTCGTGTCTTTGGGCACCATTAAACTGAAGACATGTTTATCAATTAACTCCCTTTAATTATTATCACACGATTAAACTGTGTCACGGTCTTCGTCGTGTTGAGGAAAGGAGGACCAAAATGCAGCGGGATTGTGGACACTCATGTTTTATTACTGACAAAAAACAAGAGTAAAGCATCCACTTGATAAACAAAACAATAAATGATACTCACAACACGAAACAGTTTTGCAGGCTCACAAACGCAGTGCAAAAACAATCTCCCACAAAAGACACATACATACACACCCTAATATATGGGACTCTCAATCAAAGGCAAATGGACAACACCTGCCTTCAATTGAGAGTCCCAACCCCAATTAACCACACAGACATACAACAGCTAGATCAATCATAGACATACATAACAAGGAACAGTGCCCAAAAACCCCAGAATACACAAATAAAATACCCTACAACAAACACACCACCCCGAATACCATAAAACAAATACCCTCTGCCACGTCCTGACCAAACTACAATACCAATTAACCCTTATACTGGCCAGGATGTGACAAACTGATTAATCGTTTAATTGTAATTAACTAGGAGATCGGGGCACCAAGGAAAATATTCAGATTACAAAGTTATAATTTTCCTAATATAACTTTCCTATATTATAACATTATATATTATATTCTATTATAGTATAGGCCGATTATCTTCTGGTTTAAATGGTGTATTTTACCTCGCGTCCAGTCTCATTCCAAACGTCGTAAATTGTTGTATCTGCACGAACCCAGCCTTTACTAAGAGTCATCCATACATCAATTGTCTTAAAATCATTTATTTACTAAACTAAGTAATTCACAGAAAGTATACAAACAGTAATTATCATCACAAAGAATTGGTAGAGTAATGTGCCCTAGTGGCTAACAGGCATGGCTGGTGTCTTGTAGAACAATGGGTCATAAAATGTTCAGCTGAGGAGGTACACAGAGTTCATTAATATTAACAATTGACATGCTAATCAATTGCACATGAACGCTCACTCATTTGAGAACCATTGCAATCAATATATATTTACGCTCAGTGTGTCGTCGGGATCCTTGTTGGAGCGTCGTTCTGTTGGAGAGTTTTCTCTCTCTCTCTCTCTCGGTTAGAATGGATCTTTCAAAGCGACATTCATTAATGTCATCATAGAATGAATGTTTCGTTGGTCTTCGCGTTCAATGATATAATTTACTTAGCTGCAGACTAATAATTAATATCAAAGACTTGTTCTTATTCTGTCGGTATCGATAGTCTAAAAGTTAACCACGTGGTATAGTTCACTTTCAGTAGAGTACTTGGATGGTCAAACCTATTGGCCAACTCGCAATGGAGTGGAGGCCGGGTCTGAAGAAATGTAAATCAGGGTGGGGTGTTATAGTGAACATAGAACAGGCTTGTCACATGACGCCTGGTCCTGTCTGTGTCCCTGGGGGCGTGCCGATGACTGAGTTAAGCTTGGTACAGAAATACAATTCTATCACATTAACATCAGTACATAGCATCTCAATGTATTACAAATAGCTTTATCCTTATTAATACATTTTATACAACCATGTGGATGCAAGTCTCAAGGCTGAGGCTATTATATAAACAGTATTATGGTAATATGGCTATATTGTCTCTTCTGAGTATCACAAAATTGTACCAAGCGGACCAGTTCGTAGCTGGATTCTTCACCAATCTTCCATACCTTCTCCAGAACACAAAGGTCGCTTGGCTCCCCAATTCTGTGAGTTGGAAGAATTTCCTGTGTCTCTCTATGGGCCATATGGCAAGAGATTCTCCTCTTAGAGTTTTTACAACTCCTTCACACAGGGAAAGGGTGGGGGAAGGTAGGTTGGGGGATGGTGCAAGGGGGTCAACTGTCCTCCCTGTACTCAAAGAGGCCAACGTCATGACACTAGGCAAGTCAGTTACAAACAAATTCTTATTTTCAAGGACAGCCTTGGAACAGTGGGTTATCTGTCTTGTTCAGGGGAAGAACAACAGATTTTTACCTTGTCAGCTTGGGGATTCGATCTTGCAACCTTTCGGTTACTAGTCCAATGCTCTAACCACTAGGCTACCTGCCGCCCCTTATTCTGTGACTTATCAAAACAAAATTGGGACTGCGAGATATTCAAGTTACGTCTAGGCCATAGTTTTGGTCCTAAATCAGAGGCAAGTAATGAATGGGCCCTGGAGAGATGCAGAGAAGAGGAAAGAGGGAGAGAAAGTATTCACACTTAAAACAGCCCAGAGCAGTAGAGGATGGGGAAAGTGAGTGGAAGTGGCTAGCGGTAGTGGCTCATATACAGTACACTTAGAGGCTATAGAGATGGTGTTCACAGAGGATTCATTGCTGATTGAGTAAGTGGCTCTTTTGCACCAGGTAGCTGAGCAAAACTTGCATAGATTGTGTTTTGGAATTGTCAAGGCCTCCTTTTGTATGTACGTGAATAATTAACACAATAATGAATTTGTCAGGATTAGCTAGCAGAGCTAATTTTTGTTTAATCTGGTTTTGAATAAAAGGCTTGTGGGTAACACTTCATATTCAATTTCAGTAATAAACCATTTATTAGGCATTTGTATAAAGTTGAAGTTGGAAGTTGACATACACTTAGGTTGGAGTCATTAAAACTTGTTTTTCAACCACTCCACAAATTTCTTGTTAACAAACTATAGTTTTGGCAAGTCGGTTAGGACATCTACTTCGTGGATGACACAAGTAATTTTTCCAACAATTGTTTACAGACAGATTATTTCACTTATAATTCACTGTATCACAATTCCAGTGGGTCAGAAGTTTACATACACTAAGTTGACTGTGCCTTTAAACAGCTTTGAAAATTCCAGAAAATGATGTAATTGCTTTAGAAGCTTCTGATAGGCTAATTGACATAATTTGAGTCAATTGGAGGTGTACCTGTGGATGTATTTCAAGGCCTACCTTCAAACTCAGTGCCTCTTTGCTTGACATCATGGGAAAATCAAAAGAAATCAGCCTTGACCCCAGGAAAAAAATGTAGACCTCCGCAAGTCTGGTTCATCCTTGAAAGCAATTTAAAAACGCCTGAAAGTACCACATCCATCTGTACTAACAATAGTACGCAAGTATAAACACCATGGGACCACGCAGCCGTCATACCGCTCAGGAAGGAGACGCGTTCTGTCTCCTAGAGATGAACGTACTTTGCTGCGAAAAGTGCAAATCAATCCCAGAACAACAGCAAAGGACCTTATGAAGATGCTGGAGGAAACAGGTACAAAAGTATCTATATCCACAGTAAAACAAGTGTCACGGCTGTCGAAAGAATCGGACCAAACTGCAGCGTGGTTGTAGTTCCACATTTTATTAAATCCGTGAAACTTTGCAAAACATAAATAACTACATTTACAAAACAACAAACCGTGACGAAGAGAGAAACAAACACTACTCAAAAGATAATCACCCACAAAACCCAGGAAGAAAAACCCCAACTTAAATATGATCTCCAATCAGAGGTAACGAGGACCAGCTGCCTCCAATTGGAGATCAACCCCCCAAAAAACAATCATAGAAATAGAAAAACTAGAACTTAAACATAGAAATAGAAAACATAGAAAAACACAAAACACCCCCTGTCCCGCCCTGACCTACTCTACCATAGAAAATCACATCCTACTATGGTCAGGACGTGACAACAAGTCCTATATCGACATATCCTGAAAGGCCGCTCAGCAAGGAAGAAGCCACTGCTCCAAAACTTCCATAAAAAAGCCAGACTACGGTTTGCAACTGCACATGGAGAAATGTCCTCTGGTTTGATGAAACAAAAATAGAACTGTTTGGCCATTATGACCATCGTTATGTTTGGAGGAAAAAGGGGGAGGCTTGCAAGCCGAAGAACACCATCCCAACCGTGAAACACGGGGGTGGCAGCATCATGTTGTGGGGGTGCTTTGCTGCTGGAGGGACTGGGGCACTTCACAAAATAGATGGCATCATGAGGGAGGAAAATTATGTGGATGAATTGAAGCAACATCTCAAGACATCAATCAGGAAGTTAAAGCTTGGTCGCAAATGGGTCTTCCAAATGGACAATGACCCCAAGCATACTTCCAAAGTTGTGGCAAAATGGCTTAAGGACAACAAAGTCAAGGTATTGGAGTGGCCATCACAAAGCCCTGACCCCAATCCCATAGAAGATTTGTGGGCAGAACTGAAAAAGCGTGTGCGAGCAAGCAGGCTTACAAACCTGACTCAGTTACACCAGCTCTGTCAGGAGGAATAGGCCAAAATTCACCCAACTTATTGTGGGAAGCTTGTGGAAGGCTATCCGAAAGGTTTTACCCAAGTTCAACAATTTAAAGGCAATGCTACCAAATACTAATTGAGTGTATGTAAACTTTTGACCCACTGGGAATGTGGTAAAAGAAATAAAAGATGAAATAAATCATTCTCTCTACTATTATTCTGACATTTCACATTCTTAAAATAAAGGTGTGATCCTAACTGACCTAAGACAGGGAGTTTTTACAAGGATTAAATGTCAGGAGTTTTGAAAAACTGAGTTTAAATGTATTTGGCTAAGGTGTATGTAAACTTCCCACTACAACTGTAGGTAGTGATTTATTAATCATTACTCCTACATTTATTAACCATTTTCTAATCATTAGTGTTTTTTGCTGTCCCTAATCTAAAGTGAGTTCTGTTTATACTATATAAATACTTTAAAAAGGTTTTGAGTAACTAGTGTAATTTCTCATAAGATGAGCATGACATTCGTAGACATTCCAGGAGTACCTGTTGCTTCTTAGCTCTGAAAATAACCTAGATCATATCAATGGTAAAAGAATAAGCACACAACACAGAATGTTTATGGAAATATATCTAACATTTTCTATAAATCAGGGATTCTTGAAAAACGGGACTCTCACAACTTTTCCCCCAATTGTCCCCATGTTGGGGAATATGAGATTTGAATATCTGAAATAAAATGTCACCAATTACTGATATAAAATGTCACTAATTACTGTTCCAAAATGTTACAGACAGGTGAGGAAACTTCAAACCTCTTTTCCCATTCACTTTTCCTATTGTAAACGATGAGCTAGATCAAAGCCGCATGTGGAGGATGTATACAAATAATGTGTACACTTTCCTTGACCTACATTGCATACTCTATGAATTTGATTTTTTGGGGGGGGGGGGGGGATTCTTATGACATTGCCAGCAGTAAGATTTTAGTTCAATTTCCAAATAGACAAAAACTTTATCTTTCAAATGTCACTTTCTATTTTCTGACAACAAAACGTGTGCAAAGCTGTCATCAAGGCAAAGGGTGGTTGCTTTTAAGAATCTCAAATCTAATTGTTTAACAAATTGTGGGTTATTACATGATCCCATACGTGTTATTTCATAGTTTTGATGTCTTCAATATTATTCTACAATGTAGAAAATAGTAAAAATAAAGAAAAACCCTAGAAGGAGTAGGTGTGTCCAAACTTTTGATTGGTACTGTAGCACACAGAAGACTGAAATATAACAAAACTGTTTGACATATAAACACCAGATTTTTTGCAGGTTTAAAAAAACTATATTTATGAATTATTCATTTCATTCCACCCATGAGGCCACTAGAGGGCGATTTTGTCATTTGACTGCAGGAAGGGTCTACTACTACTACTACTACATGTAATGAAGACATGAATAAGGGGTCCTTATGGTATAGCTGACCATGGTTATTCCTGATTAATTTAGGATTTTAGACTAATCTGATGGAGTTGACCAAATCTCTGGACACATTTTTCAGGAAACACAGCTTTGAGAGAAATATTATTTAAAGTCACAGAAGGCTATGGCAAGAAACTGTATAAGATCCCATCTTTTTATGAGAGTTTGAAATTGGGATCCTTGTGGGAGTAATGATTAATAAATGGTGCACAAACTGTTTGTATATGTCTTTATAAATGGTTTATTACTGAACGTTAATATAAAACGTTACCAGGGTTTGGGCTATTCGGTTAAACACAGGCCATATTTTGGTCCAAACTTCAATTTCAAGTAGTTTATTTGCCATTTGCAGGTATTAACAGTAATATATACATTGGAAATGTTTGTTGAAGCTTACTCGCATAGTACAGTACATACACATATACAGTAAAAAGATCATAAAACACTACTGCAATGTATTCATTACTTGTATGTGGTAATGATTACATTGTCCAAGCAAAGTCTGTAAATATTCACTTGATTTTGCGCCTCTCCCAGCAACACATCTAAGGTTTGCTAGCTAGAGCTTCTCGTAGTGGATCATTGGATTAATACATTTTAAACAGAATACGTCAACTTTATTTTCCACATTATGGCTTCACACATTGACATAGACAGACATATAAACACAAATATCACACAAAAACACATACAACATTGGAAGATTAGAGATTTTTCCCTTTTGATATTTGCCAATAACATTTTTCTCACCATTTTATTTTATATTGTCCTCTTCACAGCTCCCCCCAATTTCACAGACACACCGCCACTGTACGTTGAGGCCAAGGAAGGCGGCAGCATCACCCTGAGCTGCGTTGCTTCTGGCAACCCCAAGCCCTCCATCAACTGGCTTCGGGAGGGCGAGCCCGTGGAGGACAGCATCAAGTACAAGGTAGGACCCCCACTTCACCATGTGTTTGCCCCACCGAAAATCAAATCAAATTGTATTTGTCACATACACATGTTTAACAGATGTTATTGCAGGTGTAGTGAAATGCTTGTGTTTCTAGCTCCAACAGTGCAGTAATATCTAACAATTCACAACAATACATGCAATACACACAACCTAAAAGTAAAAGAATGTCATGCTCGTTGTAAAGATGGGACCAAGGCGCAGCGGGAATGTGTATGCTCATCTTCTTTATTGTGAAGAAAACCAAAACAAACACTTCAACGTAAACAACGACGAGAAAACAGTCCTGTGAGGCACACAGCTACACTTACGGAACAACTACCCACAAAAACCCATGAAAAAACACCCCTACTAAATAGGACCTTCAATTAGAGGCAACGAGGAACAGTTGCCTCCAATTGAAGGTCAACCCAATAACCTAAACATAGAAATAGAAAGACTATAACGAACATAGAAATATACCAACATAGAACATTAACCAAAAAACCCCGAAACACATAAATCAAACACCCCCTGCCACGCCCTGACCAAACTACAATAACAAACAACCCCTTTTACTGGTCAGGACGTGACAGTACCCCCCCCCCCAAAGGTAGGCCCCGGATGCACCTCAAACAAAAAAACACAAAAATAAACCACAAAACAAAAATAATCCCAAACTAAAGGGAGGGAAGGGAGGGTGGCCACCGTTACCGACGGCTCCTGTGCTACACCCCCCCCCCCAACCCACCTACTATGGAGGTGGCTCAGGCTCCGGCCTTAGTCCCCAACCTAACCTGTCCACCCCCGCTGAAGGCTCAGGGCTAAGGCGCGTTGCTGGAGACCTCGGGCAGATGCGTGTCGCTGGAGACCTCGGGCTGATGCGTGTCGCTGGAGACCTCGGGCTGATGCGCGTCGCTGGAGACCTCGGGCTGATGCGTGTCGCTGGAGACCTCGGGCTGGAGGGCGACTCTGGGAGCTCCGGACTGGAGGGCGACTCTGGGAGCTCCGGACTGGAGGGCGACTCTGGGAGCTCCGGACTGGAGGGCGACTCTGGGAGCTCCGGACTGGAGGGCGACTCTGGGAGCTCCGGACTGGAGGGCGACTCTGGGAGCGCCGGACTGGAGGGCGACTCTGGGAGCGCCGGACTGGAGGGCGACTCTGGGAGCGCCGGACTGGAGGGCGACTCTGGGAGCGCCGGACTGGAGGGCGACTCTGGCCGCGCCGGACTGGAGGGCGACTCTGGGAGCGCCGGACTGGAGGGCGACTCTGGGAGCGCCGGACTGGAGGGCGACTCTGGCCGCGCCGGTTCCGGACTGGAGGGCGACTCTGGCCGCGCCGGTTCCGGACTGGAGGGCGACTCTGGCCGCGCCGGTTCCGGACTGGAGGGCGATTCTGCAGGCTCCGGACTGTGGGCCGTCTCTGCAGGCTCCGGACTGTGGGCCGTCTCTGCAGGCTCCGGACTGTGGGCCGTCTCTGCAGGCTCCGGACTGTTGGACATCGCCGGAAGCACAGGACGGGGAACTGTCGCCGGAAGCTCTGGGCGGGGAACTGTCGCCGGAAGCTCTGGACGGGGAACTGTCACCGGAAGCTCTGGACGGGGAACTGTCGCCGGAAGCTCTGGATGGGGAACTGTCGTCGGAAGATCTAGATGGGGAACTGTCTTCGGAAGCTCTAGATGGGGTTCTGTCGTCGAAACCTCTGGATGGGGACTGCGCACTGCAGGCCTGATGTGTGGTGCTGGCTTTGGAGGTGCCAGACTATTTTTACGCACCACAGGGCCAGTGCGAGGAGCAGGAGCAGGACGTACTGGACTGGGCTGACGCACTGGAGGCCTGGTGCAGGGGCTGGTACTGGAGGTACCAGACTGGAGACACGCACCCCAAGGCTAGTGTGAGGAGCGGGAATAGGACGTACTGGACTGGGCTGATGCACTGGAGGCCTAGTGCATGGTGCTGGCTTTGGAGGCACCAGACTGGAGACACGCACCTCAAGGCTAGTGCGAGGAGCAGGAACTGGATACACCAGGCCATGAACAAGCACTGGAGGTCTGGAGCGCACAGCCTGCACAACCCATCCTGGCTGGGTGGTAACAGTAGCTCTGCACGAGCGGAGTGCTGGCACAGGGCGAACTGGGCTGTGCAGAGGTCTGATGGCTGCCGTGCGCAGAGCAGGCGTAGGGTAGCCTGGGCCTAGGCGACGTACTGGTGGCCAGATGTACTGCGCAGGCATACTCCTACCTGGCTGGATGCCCACTGTAGCATGGCACTTGCGAGAGGCTGGAATCGCTCGCACCGGACTGTGCGTGCGCATGGGCGAGATTGTGCGCACTTCTGCATAGACCGGCGCTCTTCTGATCCTCTGCTCCCCATAATAAGCACGGGGAGTTGGCTCAGGTCTATTGCCTGACCTAGCCACACTCCCCGTGTGCCCCCCCCAAAAAAATTATTGGGGGTGCCTCTCGGGTAAGCCAAACGGCGCGTATATTGCCTCGTAACGGCGCAGCTCCGCCTTGGCTGCCTCCAGCTCCTCCTTACGGCGTCGGTATTCCCCAGCCTGGTGCCATGGTCCTGCCCTGTCCAAAATCTCCTCCCATGTCCATGACTCTAGATAGCTCTGCTGCTCCTTCCTCCGCTGCTTGGTCCGTTGGTGGTGGGTAGTTCTGTCACGCTCGTCGTAAAGATGGGACCAAGGCGCGGGAATGTGTATGTGTTACGCCCCTGAAAAAGGGGAGAAATAATCACGAGAGTGATACGGTATTGTTTCCTCAATGAGCTTTAGTGAAATTTTTACAAAAGTAACACACGGCCAAGGCAACAAAGGAGTGGCTCAAGAAGAAGCACATTAAGGTCCTGGAGTGGCCTAGCCAGTCTCCAGTCCTTAATCCCATAGAAAATCTGTGGAGGGAGCTGAAGGTTCAAGTTGCCAAACATCAGCCTCGAAACTGTAACGGCTGTCTTCTGAAATGAACCAAGGCGCAGCAGGTATGTGAATACTCATGGTCATTTATTGCCAAAAAAGGAGCAGAGCATTCACTTAACAACAAAAAAGGGTGACAACAGTGACAGTTCTACAGGCTATACAAGCAGTGTAAAAAACAACCACCCACAACCCCACAAGGCAAAGTAGGCACCTTATGTGTGACTCCCAATCAGGGCCACTCGGGCTGGGCCGGAAGGCAGGAGGGCCACTCGGGCTGGGCCGGAAGGCAGGAGGGCCACTCGGGCTGGGCCGGAAGGCATGCGGGCCACTCGGGCTGGGCCGGAAGGCATGCGGGCCACTCGGGCTGGGCCGGAAGGCAGGAGGGCCACTCGGGCTGGGCCGGAAGGCAGGAGGGCCACTCGGGCTGGGCCGGAAGGCAGGAGGGCCACTCGGGCTGGGCCGGAAGGCAGGAGGGCCACTCGGGCTGGGCCGGAGGGCAGGAGGGCCACTCGGGCTGGGCCGGAGGGCAGGAGGACCACTCGGGCAGAACCGGGCAGTCTGGCCACTCTGGCAGAACCGGGCAGTCTGGCCACTCTGGCAGAACAGGGCAGTCTGGCCACTCTGGCAGAACAGGGCAGTCTGGCCACTCTGGCAGAACAGGGCAGTCTGGCCACTCTGGCAGAACAGGGCAGTCTGGCCACTCTGGCAGAACAGGGCAGTCTGGCCACTCTGGCAGAACAGGGCAGTCTGGCCACTCTGGCAGATCCTGACAGGCCGGGCACCCTGGCAGATCAGGGCAGGCGGGCACCTCTGGCAGAACAGGGCAGTCTGGCCACTCTGGCAGAACAGGGCAGTCTGGCCACTCTGGCAGAACAGGGCAGTCTGGCCACTCCGGCAGAACAGGGCAGTCTGGCCACTCCGGCAGTTCAGGGCAGTCTGGCCACTCCGGCAGTTCAGGGCAGTCTGGCCACTCCGGCAGTTCAGGGCAGTCTGGCCACTCCGGCAGTTCAGGGCAGTCTGGCCACTCCGGCAGTTCAGGGCAGTCTTGCCACTCCGGCAGTTCAGCGCAGTCTGGCCACTCCGGCAGTTCAGCGCAGTCTGACCTCTCTGGCGACTGTTGACTGGCGGGCAGCTCTGACGACTGTTGACTGGCGGGCAGCTCGGACGACTGTTGACTGGCGGACAGCTCTGACGACTGTTGACTGGCGGACAGCTCTGACGACTGTTGACTGGCGGGCAGCTCTGGTGATGGTTGACTGGCGGGCAGCTCTGGTGACTGTTGACTGGCGGGCAGCTCTGGTGACTGTTGACTGGCGAGGCTGGGCTGACGCACTAGACTCCTGATGCGTGGGGCTGGTATTGGACTTGCCAGCCTGGAGACACGCACCTCCATGCTAGTGCGTCTAGCGGGAAACACCGGACCGAAAGGGCGCACTGGCGGTCTTGAGTGCAGGGTTGGCATCACTCCTTCCGGCTCGATGCTCCCCTTGCCCTGGCACCTGCGGGGCGCTGGTACTGGGCGAACTGGGCTGTGCGTCCGTATAGGCGAGATGGTGCGTACCACAGCGTAACATGGCGCCCTCCACCTCATACGCACCTCCCTGTAGTCACGGGTAGCTGGCTTCCCTGGCCTGGCCAAACTACCCGTGTGCCCCCCCCAAAAAAAATCTTGGGGCTGCCTCTCGGGTTTCCTACCCAACCGTGTTCCAGCAAAACATTCCCGTTGGTTCCTCTGTCCAGCTGCCTCCACTCTCCTGAGTGCCTCCACCTGTTCCCATGGGAGGCGATCCCTTCCGGCCAGGATCTCTTCCCAGGTGTAGGCTCCCTTGCCATCCAGGACGTCCTCCCATGTCCATTCCTCCTTTTTTTTCTCCTGTGGCTTCCTCCTCTTCTGCTGCTTGGTCCTGGTTTGGTGGGTGGTTCTGTAACGGCTGTCTTCTGAAATGAAGCAAGGCGCAGCAGGTATGTGAATACTCATGGTCATTTATTGCCAAAAAAGGAGCAGAGCATTCACTTAACAACAAAAAAGGGTGACAACAGTGACAGTTCTACAGGCTATACAAGCAGTGTAAAAAACAACCACCCACAACCCCACAAGGCAAAGTAGGCACCTTATGTGTGACTCCCAATCAACCACAACCCTCTACAGCTGTGCTTGATTGGAAGTCACACGGCCAAAATCAATGAAACAATAAAAAACACACACTCCCTTCTGCCACGTCCTGACCCAACTACCCCCTCTACGTGACAGAAACCTTAATGACTTGGAGAAGATCTGCAAAGAGGAGTGGGACAAAATCCCTCCTGAGATGTGTGCAAACCTGGTGGCCAACTATAAGAAACGTCTGACCTCTGTGATTGCCAACAAGGGTTTTGCCACCAAGTACTATGTCATGTTTTGCAGAGGGGTCAAATACTTTTTTCCCTCATTAAAATGCTAATAATTTTATAACATTTTTGACATGCGTTTTTCAGTTTTTTGTTGTTGTTGTTATTCTGTCTCTCACTGTTCAAATAAACCTACTATTAAAATTATAGACTGATCATTTCTTTGTAAGTGGGCAAACGTACAAAATCAGCAGGGGATCAAATACTTTTTCCCCCACTGTATATTGCACTGGTCATCCCCAAAGCCAACACTTCCTTTGGCCTCCTTTCCTTCCAGTTCTCTGCTGCCAATGACTGGAACGAATTGCAAAAATCGCTGAAGCTGGAGTCTTATGTCTCATCTCCCTCTCTAACGTTAAGCATCAGCTGTCAGAGCAGCTTTACCGATCACTGTACCTGTACACAGCCAATCTGTAAATAGCACACCCAACTACCTCATCCCCATATTATTACTTACCCTCTTGCTTTTTTCCATCCCAGTACCTCTACTTGCACATCATCATCTGCACATCTATCACTCCTGTATTATTAATGCTAAATTGTAATTATTTCACCTCTAGGGCCTATTTATTGCCGACCTCCCTACTCTTCTACATTTGCACACACTGTACATAGGTTTTTCTATTTTTATTTTCTATTGTGTTATTGACTGTACATTTGTTTATGTGTAACTCTGTGTTGTTGTTGTTGTCGCACTGCTTTGCTTTATCTTGGCCAGGTCGCAGTTGTAAATGAGAATTTGTTCTCAACTGCCCTACCTGGTTAAATAAAGGTGAAATAAAATAAAAACACAACATGGTAGCAGCACAAAACATGGTACAAACGTTATTGGGCACAGAGAACAGCACGAAGGGCAAGAAGGTAGAGACAACAATACATCACGCAAAGCAGCCAAAACTGTCAGTAAGAGTGTCCATGATTGAGTCTTTGAATGAAGCGATTGAGATATCATAAGGATCTCATAAGTTTCCTGATCACTAACAATTAGTTATTCTTCTAATTGCTTGGCCTGGCTTTGGCAATAAGTAAGATGACTAATGCATCCAAAACGACGAAGGCTAACAAGCCGGGTTGGGTTCTCACCGATGCCTTAAGGAATCAAAAGATACTCACATTGGTTGTCTTGTTTGTCTCCGCACGGTGCATGCTCAAGCTGCCCTCGCTTGAATCAGTTTGTTTGCGAGACTAGGGGACAGCTGGCATTGTTCCTCTACTAGTCTGTGTCGCGTGTTCTTTTGTCAATTGTGTAGCATTCTTTCGGGGGTTTGGTGTTTCTGATAGTGACTTCCTCTCCTGGGTGCTTGTACTGAGTCTGAGTCTGAGATGCGGGACGTGGATGATGGTTTGGGTCGTTGGTCAGGTCAAATGTCTTCCGGGCTCCAGAGCGCTCTGTTGCTGGTTTTGGAAGATATTTGGAAAAATGCCCCAAAAAAATGTTTTTGCTGTGTCATTATGGGGTATTGTGTGTAGACTGATGAGAATTAGGCTGTAATGTAACAAAATATGGAAAAAGTGAAGGGGTCGGAATACTTTCATAGTGCACCGTATATGGGGCATACAACCATCTCACCTCTGCAGATTTTGCTACGAAGAGACAGAATCATTAGATCACTGACATTATTTTGGTATTGCCCCTACTGTATGTATCTATGGGGGAAAGAGGAAGGGTTTGTCATAAAAAAATCATCCCAACGCCTATTATTTCACAGAGTGAGTCCATGTAAGTTATGTGATTTGTTAAACCACATTTTACTCCTAACTCATTGAGGCTTGCCTAGATAAAGGCGCTGAATACTTATGCAATGACTATATTAATTATGCATTTTTATATTTATCTTAAAAAACGGAATTGTTCTTCCACTTTGACATGAACAGAGTATTTTATGTAGATTGTTGACAAAAAATTACAATGAAATCCATTTTAATCCCACTTTCTAATACAATACAATGTGAAACTGCAAGGCACTGTAGTGCCTAAGGAGATACGTAGCTGTTCTGTGGAACTGCAGCGGCCAGTTATGGACAGAACAGTATTTATAAACAGTAGACAGGCTGTTTAAGAAAAGATTGATTTAAGGGGTCTTGACTATTCTCCCCCATTTTACTGAAAAAAGACTTATCTTATCAATTTGTTTATCCGTTTAAACCAGAAAAACAAAAAAAATCCTATGAGTTAATTTCACCCTTTTTACCAGAAGAAAAAGTTAACTTAAAAATCTGTTTGTTGTCTGTCCTCATTTTCCCACGAGGCATTTGGTGTGTTTAACATTATTTTTGTTGTTGTTGTGTTGTCTTTTTTTACACCCTCCGTTAAATTACGGTAATTATACTGTACGGCTTTTAGTCTGACTAATGTTTGCTGAGTCCATAGTCCCCGCCAGCCTGTGTGCATTCTCAGAGGATTTTCTGGCTAACGTTATGGTACGCCTCTGTCACATTGTGCATTGAAGAAGGGTGGTAGTGGAGTGTGTTTTCTACATATAAATGTATTCGTTATTTCTGTATTTTTTTTAGTAATGTAAGATGGTGTTGTCATATGGCCCGCTAATTCATTGGGTAACAGGTGGTTGATTGGTTGTTGAAAGTACTGTTAGTCTTTGGTGGAAACTAAAGGTGACGGTTGCGTGGGAAGCACACACTCTCACTCAAGCACACATACACATGCAGACATACACACATAGCACATTAACACACACACACACACACACACACCACATCTCACTTACTATATCTGTCTTCCTGTCAACCTGGTCTCGCTATACCACATGTACCACATGTACAGTAACACATGTACCACATGTACAGTAACACATGCATCACATGTACAGTAACACATCTACCACATGTGCAGTAACACATGTGGGTGAACCTTTCCTATTTCTGGGTGAACTATTAATGTTATCTAGAAATGATTTCATATAGATATCAAGACCACTGTACTTGGCCTTTAATTGGTCCGTTAGATTTGAGGGGGAGAATGTGAGAATCAATAACTTTGGCTCTATTGAGTAAATTACTTTGTAAAAACCACTGTCTATACATAACATAAATAATTGTGTCATGATTTAGGAATTTGTCAAAAGTAATGAATGAATGGCTACAGTGAGATTGACTGAAAGTTATCTTTCTGCTCAGGTTGTGTGTTGCACCACTATGGAAGTAGTGTAGTGTGACGTGATCTCCTGAACGTTGTTTCTTTTCGGACAACAAGTCGTGTCCCATCCTGTACTCTGTGAAATGAGAGAGAGAGTATTCATTTCTCACAGTGACAGCACTATGTGGCAGCCATGGTTTATGTAGTGCTTGAGTAGTGTGTAATTTACAGTCTTTGTGTTATAGGCTGTAATTGTCAGTTCTGCTCTATTTATCCCACAAGGGGCTAGGTGAGTAGTGCTAATTGGTACATGCATAAACATACATGTATACATATAAAACGATAACACTAATAGTTACACTCATAAGAAATTATGTATTATATGATGTAATGAAAAAACTGTTTAAATGCCCGGTCCTGTGGTTATTCCCAGCAAACATGACGCCATTGGCCCAATTTGAGTATTCGGTGGGCAAGGTGGGCACAGGCTCGCCCACGCCAGCCCAACACAGGCTAGCCCACACAAATCCCACATCAGTCCAAAACAGGCGAGCCCACACCAGCCCAAAACAGGCTAGCCCACACTAAGCCCACACCAGCCCGACACAGGCTAGACCACACTGTCACGACTTCTGCCGAAGTCGGGTCCTCTCCTGTTTCGGGAGGCGCTCGGCAGTCGGTGTCGCCGGTCTTCTAGCCATCATCGATCCACTTTTCATTTTCCATGTGTTTTGTCTTGTGTTTCCTCACACCTGGTTTCAATTCCCTCAATTACTTGTTGTGTATTTAACCCTGTGTTCCCCCCATGTCTTTGTGTGGGATTATTTATTGTAGTGCTTGTGCACGTTCCCCGTGAGCGCACAACGGGTTATTTTTGTGCCCATTTATCTTGTTGTTCTGGATGCCGTTGGTTTTGCTGAATAAATCTCTGGTTATTACCCAGTTCTGCTCTCCTGCGCCTAACTTCTCTGTCGCCAATTACGCACCCCGCTACACACACCAAGCCCACACCAACCCAACACAGGCTAGCCTACAACAAAACATGGGCTTTTGTATTTTGTGCCAATTGCAGTGCTTTATTGTTGTACAGATAGTGATCCAAAATATGTAAGGGAATATGAGTGTCCAATGTCTGTCATAGAATCTCTTCTAGAATGTCAATCCCTTTTCAAGTCAATGTTCCTTGATTAGTGGACCGGTGGCCATATTGATGGTACCCTATGCCAGGAAGTAAAATCAGAAAGTACAGTATTCAATCAATGGTGTCCTCTCCCTCCCCAGGTGTCTGCTGGGAGTTTGACGGTGCTTTTGGTCAGCCGCGAGGACAGAGGGGCGTACACCTGCCGAGCCTACAGCATCCAGGGGGAGGTTGTCCACACCACACGCCTACTTGTCCAAGGTAGCCTCACCACAACTCAACATCTGTGTGTTTATGTCTGTGTGTGGATGTAAGTGAGTGCATGTATACCTACGTGCAGCAGTGTACGGGTGTGTATATCAGACGACATGTACAGTATGTGTGTATTTGTGTATGTTCTCTGCTGGGTATATGTGTCAGTGGACAGGTGTACGTATGTGCATGTGCAGGAAGCCGTGTAAGTGTTTGTGCCTATGAGGTCTACCACTACAGGAGCTAATTGGCTGCCATATGGAGCATGTCTGAGGATCAAGGCTTTAACAAGCTCTCTGTATGTCTGTCTGTCTGTCTGATGATGCATGTTTTAAAGGTGGTGGCTTTTGATTGGCAAATGACTCTAGGGGTAGGGATTATGCTAATTCGGTGTCCCTGTTGGAAAGCCACTGAATCCGATCGCCACCAGATCAACTAAGCAAATCTGCAGCGAGCAGCGTTTCCAGCTGTGCCCCTGCTATACATACACACACACCCATACACACCCACACACAGTGGGTTTGCAGATAAGAATCCTTCCCCTGTTAGAGGCTCAGGCCCTGGGCTCTGGATCAGAACTACCATATTAGGCTGCCAGCCAAAATCACCAAGCTGGCTTAAGGAGGGGGATGGACTGTGTGGGTGGGTGTGTGTGTTTTGTATTATGGACTCTGCAATCAGCTCAGCTTTGCATCTGCTAAATTACTCAAATCTATGTTTGTGTGTGCTGAGTATGTTTGTGTGTACGCACACGTTATGGTATGAATTTGAGGATTTTCCATCGGTGCAGGCAGATGAAATGAGCTGAAATTACTGATAAGATA
This sequence comes from Salmo trutta, assembly GCF_901001165.1. Classification (NCBI taxonomy): domain Eukaryota; kingdom Metazoa; phylum Chordata; class Actinopteri; order Salmoniformes; family Salmonidae; genus Salmo; species Salmo trutta. The sequence goes on from NC_042975.1 coordinate 23,063,988, forward strand.
TCATAGGCCATTTTTCCCTCTTTTCTCACTCACCACTATTCCCCTTAGTGCCTTCAGAAACTATTCACACCCCTTGACTTTTTGTTGTGTTCAGCCTGAATGTATAATGGATTACATTGAGATTTTGTGTCACTGGCCTACACACAATACCCCGTAATGTCAAAGGGGAGTTATGTTTATAGAAATGTTTGCAAATTAATAAAAAATGTAAAGCTGAAATGTCTTGAGTCAATAAGTATTCAACGCCTTTGTTATGGGAAGCCTAAATAAGTTCAGGAGTAAAAATGTGCTAAACAAGTCATATAATAACTTGCATGGACTCACTCAGTGTGCAATAATAGTGTTTAACATGATTTTTGAATGACTACTTCATCTCTCTACCACACACGTACAAATACTAAGGTCCCTCAGCCAGGCAGTGAACTTCAAACACAGATTCAACCACAAAGACCAGGGAGGTTTTTGAATGCCTCGCAAAGAGGGCACCTATTGTTAGATGGGTAATAAAAAATAAAAACATCAGACATTGAATATCCCTTTGAGCACTTAACAAAACTAAAAACGCAACATGCAACAATTAAGATTTTACTGAGTTACAGTTCATATAAGGAAATCAGTCAATTTAAATAAACGTATTAGACCCTAATCTATGGATTTCACATGACTGGGAATACAGATATGCATCTGTTGGTCACAGATACCTCAAAAAAAAAAGTAGGAGCATGGATCAGAAAACCTGTCAGTGTGCCTCATGCAGTTGATCAGGCTGTTGATTGTGGCCTGCTGAATGTTGTCCCACTCCTCTACAATGGCGGTGCGAAGTTGCTGGATATTGGCGGGAACTGGAACACGCTGTCGTACACGTCAATCAGAGCATCCCAAACATGCTCAATGGGTGGCATGTCTGGTGAGTATGCAGGCCATGGAAGAACTGGGACATTTTCAGCTTCCAGGAATTGTGTACAGATCTTTCGACATGGGGCTGTGCATTATCATGCTGAAACATGAGGTGATGACGGCGGATGAATGGCACGACAATGGGCCTCAGGATCTCCTCACGGTATCTCTGTGCACTTAAATTGCCATCGATAAAATGCAATTGTGTTTGTTGTCCGTAGCTTATGACTGCCCATACCATAACTCCACCGCCACCATGGGGCACTCTGTTCATAAAGTTGACATCAGCAAACCACTCGACCAGATGACGCCATGCACGCTGTCTGCCATCAGCCTGCTACAGTTGAAACCGGGATTAATCCGTTAAGAGCACACTTCTCCAGCATGTCAGTGGCCAAGCTTCACATTTTAGAGTCGCCTTGTATTGTCCCCAGTACAAGGTGCACCTGTAAAATGATCATGCTGTTTAATCAGCTTCTTGATATGCCCCACCTGTAAGGTGGATGGATTATCTTGGCTTGGCAAAGAAATGCTCACTAACAGGGATGTAAACACATTTGTGCACAACAGTTTTGAGAAATAAGCTTTTTGTGCATTTAGAAAATTTTGGGGATCTTTTATTTCAGCTCATGAAACATGGAACCAACACTTTACATGTTGCATTTATATTTTTGTTCATTACACTTTGGATGGTGTATCGCTACACCCAGTCACTACAAAATACAGGCATCATTCCTAACTCAGTTGCCCGAGAGGAAAAAAACTGCTCAGGGATTTCACTGAGGCCAATGGTGATTTTAAAACAGTTACAGAGTTTAATAGCTGTGATAGGAGAAAACTGAGGATGGATCTACAACATTGTAGTTACTCCATGACAGAGTGAAAAGAAGTATCCTGTACAGAATATTCCAAAACATGCATCCCAATAAGGCACTAAAGTAAAACTGCAAAAAATGTGGCAAAGAAATGAACTTCACGTCTTGAATGCAAAGCATTATTTTTGGGGCAAATCCAACACAACACATCACTGAGTACCACTCTTCATATTTTCAAACATGGTGGCTGCATCATGTTATGGGTATGGAATAGAGGAATAAAGCGAGGAATAGAGCTTAGCATAGGCAAAATCCTAGAGGGAAAACCTGGTTCAGTCTGCTTTCCAACTGACCCTGGGAGACAAATTCACCTTTCAGCAGGACAATAACACTGGAGTTGCTTAACAAAATGACATTGAATGTTCCTGAGTGGCCTAGTTACAGTTTTGACTTAGTAATGGTTGTCTAGGCCTTCCGAGTGGCGCAGCAGTCTAAGGCATCACTACAGAACCGGGTTCATTCCCAGGCTGTGTCACAACCGGCCGTGACTGGGAGTCCCATAGGGCGGCGCACAATGGGCCCAGCGTCGTCCGGGTTAGGGGAGGGTTTGGCCAGAGGGGCTTTACTTGGCTCATCACCTCAGCGCCTGCAGGCTAACTGCGGTCGTCAGTTGAACGGTGTTTCCTCCGAAACATTGGTGCGGCTGGCTTCCAGGTTAAGTGGGCGGGTTAAGAGCGGTTTGGCGGGTCATGCTTCTCCCGAGCCCATTGGGGAGTTGCAGCAATGAGGCAAGATCGTAATTGGATTGCAATTTGATATCACAAAATTGGGGACAAAAAGGGGGTAAAATACAAAAAATATATGCAGTACCTGTCAGGAGCGTCGTAAAAAGTGGACCAAGGCGCAGCGGGTATCGTGCTCATCTTCCTTTTTTATTTGGATAAACATGAACACTTAACAAAAATAACAAACAACGACGAAAAACAGTCCTGTAAGGCTACACAGCTATACATGGAACATTACCCAAAAACCCAAGACACATAAATCAAACACACCCCTGCCACGTCCTGGCCATACTACAATAACAAAATGACACCTTACTGGTCATGTCGTGACAGTACCCCCCTTAACCAAAAGACCCCAACAATATCCCACAACATCAACAAAAAAAACTAAAGGGAGGGAAGAGAGTGTGGCCACCGTCACCGATGGTTCCTGTGGAAACAACCCCCCCTTCCCCAAACTCCCCCCTACGGAGGTGGCTCTGGTTCTGGGCGCTAGTCCCCAACCTAACCTGTTCACCCCCGCTGAAGGCTCAGGGCTGAGGAGCGACTCTGGGAGCTCCGGACTGGCGGGCGACTCTGGCTGCACCGGACTGGCGGGCGACTCTGGCTGCGCCGGACTGGCGGCGACTCTGGCTGCGCCGGACTGGCGGGCGTCTCTGTCGGTTCCGGACTGTGGGCCGTCGCCGGAAGCACTGGACGGGGAACTGTCGCCGGAAGCTCTAGACGGGGCACTGTCACCGGAAGCTCTAGACGGGGCACTGTCGCCGGAAGCTCTAGACGGGGCACTGTCGCCGGAAGCTCTAGACGGAAGCTCTAGACATGGAATATTTCCCAAAAACCCAAGACACATAAATCAAACACACCCCTGCCACGTCCTGGCCATACTACAATAACAAAATGACCCCTTACTGATCAGGACGTGACAGTACCAGTCAAAAGTTTGGACACACCTACTCATTCAAGGGTTTTTCTTTATTTCTTTTTTCTTTATGAAGACATCAAAACTATGAAATAACACACATAGAATCATGTAGTAACCCAAAAAGCATTAAACAAATCAAAATATATTTTATATTTGAGATTCTTCAAATAGCCACCCTTTGCCTTGATGACAGCCCTTTGCCTTGATGACAGCTTTGCACACTCTTGGCATTCTCTCAACCAGCTGCATGAGGTAGTCACCTGGAATGCATTTCAATTAACAGGTGTGCCTTGTTAAAAGTTCATTTGTGACTGAAAAACACCAAAAGAAAGATGCCCATGGTCCCTGCTCATCTGCGTGAACGTGCCTTAGGCATGCTGCAAGACGGCATGAGGACTGCAGATGTGGCCAGGGCAATAAATTGCAATGTCCGTACTGTGAGACGCCTAAGACAGCGCTACAGGGAGACAGGATGGACAGCTGATTGGAGGGTGAGGGCTAGGGCCATTCCCCCCAGAAATGTCCGGGAACTTGCAGGTGCCTTGGTGGAATAGTGGGGTAACATCTCACAGCAAGAACTGGCAAATCTTGTGCAGTCCATGAGGAGGAGATGCACTGCAGTAATTAATGCAGCTGGTGGCCACACCAGATACTGACTGTTACTTTTGATTTTGATCCCCCTTTGTTCAGGGACACATTATTCCATTTATGTTCATCACATGTCTGTGGAACTTGTTCAGTTTATGTCTCAGTTGTTGAATCTTGTTATGTTCATACAAATATTTACACATGTTAAGTTTGCTGAAAATAAACGCAGTTGACAGTGAGAGGACGTTTCTTTTTTTGCTGAGTTTATATAACATACTAATCAGGGGGAATGGGAACCAGATGTGCGTAATGAGACGAAGACAGTCCAGTGTTGGTGGTAATGAATCCAGTTCAGTGAAGCCTAGAAATCTGGTGACGTAGACCTTCGTAGCTGGTGAATGAATGAGCAGCAGTACCGGGGGGATCCGTGACAATTCCAGGATGTATGCAATAGGCATGCCCCTTTAAAAAAATTAAGGATTAAGGGCAGAGAGAACCATTGGTTTACTGAGGACCTTACTAAAATCATAAGGGAACAAAATGCTATGTGAGCTAAAGCAAGAGGGTCTTGTTCGGCGGATGATTGGACTGCATTTTTTTTCTCATATCTTCTCCTGTTTAATGTGTTTGAGTACATGTAAAAAGAAAAGTGAATGTAACTAATTGCCATTGTTTTGTGCTTTGTGTCCCTCCAGGGCCACCGTTCATCGTGTCCCCTCCACAGAACCTGACGTTGAACATATCCCAGGCCGCCAAGCTGGACTGCCTGGCCGAGGCCTACCCTGGCAACCTCACCTACACCTGGTTCTGGGAGGACGACAACGTCTTCTTCAAGAAGTAAAGTTATGATCGGGTTCATTACTGTTCCATCCCCTATCCCCCACCACCCTAAACACATGCCGTACAACTGGGGATAAATACGAGTTTTGTGATGTTTTGTTTGGTGTGAATTGTGTATACCAACCACCACTTACAGAATTGTTTGTCCTTGTGCAGTTACGGCACGCAGTAACATTTGAGAGACATAGAAGTACTCAAATAAAATCCCGCCCTGATGCACATACACAATGAATTTGGAACTCTCAACCTGATCATGTAATCTCATTTTAGACCCTTGCACAGAGAGAGTATTAGTTATTGTGTTGCCTGCATTATTGTGCTCTTCTTTCTCCTCACATGGAATTAAGATGCCCTGCGATGGCATAACAGCAGTGCCTGAAATAGTGTCAAACAAGCTGCAGTACCCCACCGTGGTGACAGAAAAAACTTGAGTGCAAGGGAAGCTAGCCATCAATACTTGATAATACCCAACACCGAACACTATCAGCCTATATCACACTAAGGATCTGTTATCTTTATATGTTTTATAGGCCTACTGCAAGTAGTCTATACTCAGCCAAGACAGAAAGATAAACGCGGTCAGAGACCCACTAAAGCAGCATCGCCCGCTCAAGAGCATGAGGATGCCTGGCAGGGTTGGTCAAACAAAGCCAAAGCCCCCGGATGGGTGAGCATCAAGGCAAAGGGTGGCTACTTTGAAGAATGTCAAATATATTTTGATTTGTTAAACACTTTTTTGGTTATTACATGATTCTATATGTGTTATTTCATAGTTGATGCATTCACTATTATTCTACAATATAGAAAATAGTACAAATAAAGAAAGATCCTTGAATGAGTAGGGGTGTCCAAACTTTTAACTGGTACTGTATATGGCAGAGGCTAAATCAAGCTAGTCATCTTGACTACTTTCTTATGTCATTCTCGCTTGCCCCAAAAGTAAAAAGTGTTGATAGGGGACAGAATGCGGTCGGACCATTAAATAATTTGCATATACTTTGCTCTTACAGAATTCAAGTGGGCGAGGATATTGTTTTTAACCAAGACAGACCTTTTCTGACATAACATAGGTACAGCAGATCCCTTTATTGTATGTGACACTTTTAAATGTCCTTTTAGGGGCCATGCAATGCAATACTCATCTTTAAAACAAAAGCAATATAGGTCAAAATAGTTCATATTAACAAAGGAAGAAGATGGACTAACAGTACAGATAGACAGCAATAGAACCTGTACCAGAGAGGTAGAGAATAAGTTAGAGGAAAAACAAAAAGAACTGGAGGAACTTTTTGAAGAAAAACCAAGTGTAATATATTCTAAAAAATAAAGCAAACTGGATGGAATATGGGGAAAAATGCACCAAATTGTTTTTTAATCTTCAACATAGAAATGCTACCAAAAATAATTAACTGAAACTTGTTACAAATGACAGTCACCAATATTTTGAAAGAGGAAGCAAAGTACTTTAAGCATATGTTTTTGTTTCAGTCTCCACTTCCATTTCTATTAATAATGTAGAATTAACAGCTGTCATGTGAAGGCCAAATTACAGAGGAGGAACTTATTGATGCAATTAAAGCCTTTAAGTCAAGGAAAACTCAAGGGCTGGATGGCATATGGGATATATTTTTTTTTTATGTACTCAGAGGACCATTATTAGCATGTTTTAACCACTCCTATAAAAATATACAGATACTCAACAAGAAGGTCTGATTTCACTATTACTAAAACAGGACACAGGTGGTAAATATAACGATTCAGTCCATTTAAAAAAAATGGAGGCCCCTTACACTTCAGTGTTGTGATGCAAAATTTGAGCGAATTGCATAGCGCATAGAATTAAAAAGGTATTGTTCATCCTAATCAGACAGGTTTTTACATGGACGATACATTGGAGGTAATATAAGACAAGTACTGGAAACAATAGAACACTGAAAAATCTGGGAAACCAGGCCTAGTATTCATAACTGACTTTGAAAATATTTTTGAAAAAGTACAACGGGAATGTATATATAAATAGGGAGGTGGGAGGGTAGAGAGAAGGGTTAGAGAGGTATTGAATAAGATTGAAAGAGAGGAAGGTAAAGAGGTACATGCACAGTGTAGCATGTACCTCTTTAGGCAAAGTAGGGAATGAAGATAGACAGTCAGACGGAAAAGAGTTAGACTGAAGCAGAGGGAGGTCGGGAAGGAGGTACATAAGAGAATGAAGATAGAGAAAATTAGAGAATCAAAGTCAGGGAATGTGGAAGGGAGAAAGTGAGAACGGTATGTACAGCGTCACCACAATGGAGACAGAAAGACAGTAAGCAAAGAAAGATGGATGGAAAAAGGTAGAAGGCAATAGATAGAGGACCCCCTCTCCAACATCACCTCTTCTTCACCACCCCTCCTTGTCCCCAGTGACAGGAATATCTAGTGACAGGAATATCTAGTGACACAGTGCTTGTGCCGTTCCACGCTCCACTAGCAATGATTACAGGACTTCCACCTAGCCCCCAGCAATCCCACATCCACTCATGCATGGCCTGTACACTTTTTCAACCTCCACACTCCCAGAGAATGAAATGTTTAAGTGGAGGGAGATGGGGAGGGAGGAGAGACAAGGGAAGAGCCCTTGTTTCAATATAAGGAGGCAGTTTGTTATTGGAGCCCAGGGAAGTTGAGACAATGGAATTAATACACAATGATATTACAAAATGTACAGTATTTAACAAGCTATATGTCACATTGAATAAATTATTGGAGACAGACACAGGAATACATAATAGGGGGTTTTAATACCACATGCTATGAAAGGCAAGGGGACGAAGCCCAAAACAAACACGGATACAAAAACACAGGGATGTAACCCAAACAAAAGAGCGAATAAATTTATCTCTAATAAATACACAGGACGAAACCCGCAATACACTACACGGGGCGAGACCCGTAGGAACAAGTGCACAATACACCCAGCAAGCGAGCCGAAATAACAAAGCTCAGGTACTCACAGAGGAACGGACATGGGAACAATAACTGACCAGACAATGGTGAACAGAGGGCACATATATACAATTGCTAATGAGGAGAATTGGAATTAGGTGTGCATAATGAGAGACTTCAGAGATGCCTAGAGGGCGATGATGTAGACCTCCGGAACTGGTGCACGGAATGAGCAGCAGTATCGGGGGAATCCGTGACACTATGCCACCTGGACATTGCACCTAATAAACATTTGTGTGTAAAGCCACAGAGTTCACATGAAGAAACTGCATCTCAGATTGCAGCCCAAATGCTTCACAGAGTAAAATGTTGTTTCTTTTTTAAAAATCTTTATTTAACTAGGGAAGTCAGTTAAGAACAAATTCCTGTCACAAGACCCACTGGTTTATGCTTATTTATAAAACCCTCTTAGGCCTCACTCCCCCCTATCTGAGATACCTACTGCAGCCCTCATCCTCCACATACAACCATTCTGCCAGTCACATTCTGTTAAAGGTCCCCAAAGCACACACATCCCTGGGTCGCTCCTCTTTTCAGTTTGCCCCAGCTAGCAACTGGAACGAGCTGCAACAAACAATCAAACTGGACCATTTTATCTCCATTTCTTCATTCAAAGACTCAATCATGGACACGCTTACTGACAGTTGTACCTTCTTGCCCTTTAGTCTGTTGTCTGTGCCCAATAATGTTTGTACCATGTTTTGTTCTGCTACCATATTGTGCTGCTGCCATGTTGTGTTGCAACCATGTTGTTGTCATGTTGTGTTGCTACCATGCTGTTTTCATGTGTTGCTGCCATGCTATGTTGTTGTCTTAGGTCTCTCTTTATGTAGTGTTGTGGTGTCTCTTGTCGTGATGTGTGTTTTGTCCTATATTTTTTTTTAGATTTTTAGATTTTTAATCCCAGACCCGTCCCCGCAGGAGGCCTTTTTCCTTTTGGTAGGCCATCATTGTAAATAAGAATTTGTTCTTAATTGACTTGCCTAATTAAAAATAAATAAAACACAAATCTTTTGTTATATGCTGTTCACCACTTCATCTACACTGATTTGAAGTGGATTTAATAAGAAAGAGCAGGTGTTCTTAATGTTTTGTACACTCAAATTGTAGACCTCTACATATATATATATATATATATATATATATATATATATATATATATATATATATATATACACTGCTCAAAAAAATAAAGGGAACACTTAAACAACACATCCTAGATCTGAATGAAAGAAATAATCTTATTAAATACTTTTTTCTTTACATAGTTGAATGTGCTGACAACAAAATCACACACCAATAATCAATGGAAATCCAATTTATCAACCCATGGAGGTCTGGATTTGGAGTCACACTCAAAATTAAAGTGGAAAACCACACTACAGGCTGATCCAACTTTGATGTAATGTCCTTAAAACAAGTCCAAATGAGGCTCAGTAGTGTGTGTGGCCTCCACGTGCCTGTATGACCTCCCTACAACGCCTGGGTATGCTCCTGATGAGGTGGCGGATGGTCTCCTGAGGGATCTCCTCCCAGACCTGGACTAAAGCATCCGCCAACTCCTGCACAGTCTGTGGTGCAACGTGGCGTTGGTGGATGGAGCGAGACATGATGTCCCAGATGTGCTCAGTTGGATTCAGGTCTGGGGAACGGGCGGGCCAGTCCATAGCATCAATGCCTTCCTCTTGCAGGAACTGCTGACACACTCCAGCCACATGAGGTCTAGCATTGTCTTGCATTAGGAGGAACCCAGGGCCAACCACACCAGCATATGGTCTCACAAGGGGTCTGAGGATCTCATCTCGGTACCTAATGGCAGTCAGGCTACCTCTGGTGAGCACATGGAGGGCTGTGCGGCCCCCAAAGAAATGCCACCCCACACCATGACTGACCCACCGCCAAACCGGATCATGCTGGAGGATGTTGCAGGCAGCAGAATGTTCTCCACGGCGTCTCCAGACTCTGTCACGTCTGTCACGTGCTCAGTGTGAACCTGCTTTCATCTGTGAAGAGCACAGGGCGCCAGTGGCGAATTTGCCAATCTTGGTGTTCTCTGGCAAATTCCAAACGTCCTGCACGGTGTTGGGCTGTAAGCACAACCCCCACCTGTGGACGTCAGGCCCTCATACCACCCTCATGGAGTCTGTTTCTGACCGTTTGAGCAGACACATGCACATTTGTGGCCTGCTGGAGGTCATTTTGCAGGGCTCTGGCAGTGCTTCTCCTGCTCCTCCTTGCACAAAGACAGAGGTAGCGGTCCTGCTGCTGGGTTGTTGCCCTCCTACGGCCTCCTTCACGTCTCCTGATGTACTGGCCTGTCTCCTGGTAGTGCCTCCATGCTCTGGACACTACGCTGACAGACACAGCAAACCTTCTTGCCACAGCTCGCATTGATGTGCCAACCTGGATGAGCTGCACTACCTGAGCCACTTGTGTGGGTTGTAGACTCCGTCTCATGCTACCACTAGAGTGAAAGCACCGCCAGCATTCAAAAGTGACCAAAACATCAGCCAGGAAGCATAGGAACTGAGAAGTGGTCTGTGGTCCCCACCTGCAGAACCACTCCTTTATTGGGGGTGTCTTGCTAATTGCCTATAATTTCCACCTGTTGTCTATTCTATTTGCACAACAGCATGTGAAATTTATTGTCAATCAGTGTTGCTTCCTAAGTGGACAGTTTGATTTCACAGAAGTGTGATTGACTTGGAGTTACATTGTGTTGTCTAAGAGTTCCCTTTATTTTTTTGAGCAGTATATATATATATACAGTTGAAGTCGGAAGTTTACATACACTTAGGTTGGAGTCATTAAAACTTGTTTTTCAACCACTCCACAAATTTCTTGTTAACAAACTATAGTTTTGACAAGTCGGTTAGGACATCTACTTTGTGCATGGCACAAGAAATTTTTCCAACAATTGTTTACAGACAAATTATTTCACTTATAATTCACTGTTTCACAATTCCAGTGGGTCTGAAGTTTACATACACTACGTTGACTGTGCCTTTAAACAGCTTGGAAAATTCCAGAAAATGATGTCATGGCTTTAGAAGCTTCTGATAGGCCAATTAACATCATTTGAGTAAATTCGAGGTGTTCCTGTGAATGTATTTCAAGGCCTACCTTCAAACTCAGTGCCTCCTTGCTTGACATCATGGGAAAATCAAAAGAAATCAGCCAAGACCTCAGAAAAACATTTGTAGACCTCCACAAGTCTGGTTCATCCTTGGGAGCAATTTCCAAACTCCTGAAGGTACCACTTTCATCTGTACAAAGAATAGTACGCAAGTATAAACACCATGCGACCACGCAGCTATCATACCGCTCAGGAAGAAGACGCGTTCTGTCTCCTAGAGATAAATGTACTTTATCTGTGTGAAAATTATTTTGTGCGAAAAGTGCAAATCAATCCCAGAACAACAGCAAAGGACCTTGTGAAGATGCTGGAGGAAACAGGTACAAAAGTATCTATATCCACAGTAAAACGAGTCCTATATCGACATAACCTGAAAGGCCGCTCAGCACGGAAGAAGCCACTGCTCCAAAACCGCCATAAAATACCCAGACTACGGTTTGCAACTGTACATGGGGACAAAGATCGTACTTTTTGGAGAAATGTCCTCTGGTCTGATGAAACAAAAATAGAACTGTTTGGCCATAATGACCATCGTTATGTTTGGAGGAAAAAGGAGGAAGCTTGCAAGCCAAAGAACACCATCCCAACCGTGAAACACGGGGGTGGCAGCATCATGTTGTGGGGGTGCTTTGCTGCAAGGGGGACTGGTGCACTTCACAAAATAAATGGCATCATGAGGAGGAAAATTATGTGGATTTATTGAAGCAACATCTCGAGACATCAATCAGGAAGTTAAAGCTTGATCGCAAATGGGTCTTCAAAATGGACAATGACCCCAAGCATACTTCCAAAGTTGTGGCAAAATGGCTTAAGGACAACAAAGTCAAGGTATTGGAGTGGCCATCACAAAGCCCTGACCTCAATCCCATAGAAGATTTTTGGGCAGAACTGAAAATGTGTGTGCGAGCAAGGAGGCCTACAAACCTGACTCAGTTACACCAACTCTGTCAGGAGGAATGGGCCAAAATTCACCAAACTTATTGTGGGAAGCTTGTGGAAGGCTACCAGAAACGTTTGACCCGTTAAACAATTTAAAGGCAATGCTACCAAATACTAGTTGAATGTATGTAAACTTCTGACACACTGGGATTCTGATGAAAGAAATAAATGCTGAAATAAATCATTTTCTCTACTATTATTCTGACAATTCACATTCTTAAAATAAATAAATCATTTTCTCTACTATTATTCTGACAATTCACATTCTTAAAATAAAGTGGTGATCCTAACTGACCTAAAACAGGGAATTTTTACTAGGATTAAATGTCAGGAATTGTGAAAAACTGAGTTTAAATGTATTTGGCTAAGGTGTATGTAAACTTCTGACTTCAACTGTATATACTGTATTCTATACCATCTACTGCATCTTGCCTATGCCGCATGGCCATCACTCATCCATATATTTATATGTTCATATTCTTATTCATCCCTTTACATTTGTGTTTATAAGGTAGTCATTGTGAATTTGTTAGATTACTTGTTAGATATTACTGCACTGTCGGAACTAGAAGCACAAGGATTTCGCTACACTTTCGCTACACATTAACATCTGCTAACCATGTGTATGTGACCAATACAATTTGATTTGATTTAGAGCTCCGAGACAGGATTGTGTAGAGGCACAGATCTGGGGAAGGGTACCAAAAAATGTCTGCAACATTGAAGGTCCCTAAGAACACAGTGGCCTCCATCATTCTTAAATGGAAAAAGTTTGGAACCACCAAGACTCTTCCTAGAGCTGGCCACCCGGCCTAACTGAACAATCCGGGGAAAGGCCTTGGTCAGGGAGGTGAGTTCCTCTGTGAAGATGGGAGAACCTTCCAGAAGGACAATCATCTCTGCAGCACTCCACCAATCAGGCCTTTATCAGGGATGCAAACTAGTCACCTTTGGCGAAATTCTCTGTTTTGAATCCAAAATAGGTGACCAACATGATTCCTGTAGATCCGATGAGAAATATTTGGGCGAGGGGGGGCTTTGGATGACTACTGGCCTTATGCGAACGAGTGATGCACATTTGGAGCAATACTGGCTGTATCCAAGGCTCTGCCAATCGTTCACATAACAACAGAAAGCAGCATATGACTGAAGAGAGAAAAGACAACCAATTTTCTAGTTACAGCATCAGCGCGCACTCTTGAAAGACGCTTGGAAAGGCAGTTTGCCAGTTAATTTACAGCAGCGCGTCCCCTGAACGATAACGAAAAGGTAGGTGAGAAGCATGACCACGGAAACAGGGGTGAGAAGTTGATGAAGCTTACTTCATGAGCTGTAACCGAAAACTGGAATTTGGAAAGTTTGAGGTGAGGGAGAAAGTGTTGTGGAACAAGTATTGTTAGCATTCTTAAGTATCTTGCTAGCTGGATCGAATTATCCGTTATAGCTTGCCAGAGAAATGTTGAGCAACATTAGCCAACTGAACTGATCAAATAATTGAGTTTATGGTGTGAAAATTAGCTGGCTAATAAAGTCAGCTAGCTAACGTTACAACATGAGATGCGCTAACGTTAGTAACCTAACCAATTCGCTATAGTGTTAACTGGTAACGTTATATGACTCCTTGCCGTTCCTCAAGTTATAACGCATTAGTTGCTTACTGGACCCTGGCAATCTGTGTGAAATGTTAACTAGTTAACTAGTTTCCCTAACTAGTTAACTAGCTAACAAACTCACTACTATCTGTGAACTAATGTTTTCCCTCTACAGTACAGTAAGTTATGCTAATTTTCAGAATGAGAGAATTAGGTGAGAATGAGGCGTTGCTTGTGTTAGGTTCTAATTTTTCAGAGTAAATAACTCATGGACACTAGAAAAGCTTAACCAAGTTTAATTAAAAAGGGTCGACATAGCTGTATTCAGACAGACATGTTTCCACCACTACAAGTATATATACTCCACTTCAGGAACTCCTCCTTCTCTCCAATCCTTACATTTTAAGGTTCGACAGGGAGAGGGTAATAGGATAATAAACCATAATTTCACCCTTCAGGGGATCTGACCTGACCTCAACCCCTCCTTCGCCTAATCCACAGATGTCCATCCTATTCCCCTATAGCAATCCTGTGACCTCCTCCCATCCACCCAACACATTCCAATGCCATCTGTCTTTCTACAGAGAACCATTAACCTCTGACATAAAAACCAGTCTCTTCCAACCTTTATATACTATGCTTTTGCGTATAACAATGTTCAAAGTTTACCCCGAATCCAACACTTGTTAAACAGCTAAGTGTAGCTGAAGATGGGCCTGGCTTAAGCTGGATGCCACTATAGAGATGAAAGGAACACCACACACTTTCCCTATTTCTCACTTTTTCAATACAGTGGTTAAAAAGGGGTATGCCAGGTGTACTCTCTGCCTGAAAGAGATCAATTATGCCAACAAAGGGTATCATGCTCTGCTGGCACATTATAGAACAGATGTCCACAGGCAGAAAGTGTACAATGTAATAATGTGCAGTGTAGCCCAAAGATATTGCTTTTGTTGTGTTGAACTTGACAGTAACACTTGTATGTGAGTGAGGGGGAATTATTACATTTTTTACTCAGTCAACGTTATTTTTGCACACATGTAGCCTTGTGCACTTGATCGGTGGCCACTATAATAGAGCAAAAATAGAATGCCTGTTTGTTTCATTCTATTTCTACTTAAGATGTTTTTTTCCCAAGTGCAATATTTAGATGTGTGTGGTCACAAGTGTTCTATTATAAAGGCTGTCATGGCTAACTGCGATATTAGTGTGTTGTTTTTTCTCAAGACTTGGAAAGCTTTCCTTACATTTTTTAGCTGTGAGTTAGGTTCACATTAACCACTTTTTATTTTACAAAGAGACTGATCATGTAGATCATATTCTTTGTTGAATTAGTTAAAAACCTGCATTTCCCCCTAGCAGGGATTTTTTTGCATGTTTCAGTGCAACAAAACACAGTGTCACCTTTTTAGGCCCTCACCAGTTTGCATCCCTGCTTTATGGTAGAGTGGCCAGACGGAAGCCACTCCTCAGTAAAAGGCACATGACAGCCTGCTTGGATTTTGCCAAAAGGCACCTAGAGACTCTCAGAGAATGAGAAACAAGACTCTCTGGTCTGATGAAAGTCTGGGCCTCAGACTAGGGTGAAGGTTTACCTTCCAACAGGACAACAACCCTAAACACACAGCCAAGATAACGCAGGAGTAGCTTCGGGACAAGTCTCTGAATGTCCTTGAGTGGCCCAGCCAGAGCCCGGACTTGAACCCGATCTAACATCTCTGGAGAGACCTGAAAATAGCTGCGCAGCAACGCTCCCCATCCAACCTGACAGCGCTTGAAAGGATCTGCAAAGAAGAATGGGAGAAACTCAGAACCCAGATGTGCCAAGCTTGTAGCGTCATACACAAGAAGACTTCAGGCTGTAATCGCTGCCAAAGGTGCTTCAACAAAGTACTGAGTAAAGGGTCTGAATGCCTATGTAAATGTAATATTTCAGTTTTTTATTTGTAATAAATTTACAACAATTTCCAAAAAACATGTTTTTGGTTTATAATTATGGGGTATTTGTGTGTTGATTGATGAGGAAAAAAACTGCTTAATCAATTTTAGAATAAGGCTGTAACGTAACAACATTTGGTAAAAGTGAAGGGGTCTGAATACTTTCCGAATGCACTGTATATAATGGTGTGTATAGACAGTATGGCATTGAAAAGGTGTAGTACTTGTATAGGATGAGCAATGACTAGAATACAGTATATACATATAACGCAAGTAAAACCGTATGTAAACATTATTAAAGTGACCAGTGTTCACTTTAATGGTGGGTGGTAACCAGCTAGTAACAGTGATTATGGTTCAGGGCAGGGTATTGGGCGAAGGCCAGCTAGTGGTGAATGTTTAACAGTCTGATGGCATGGAGATAGAAGCTGTTTATTAGTCTCTCTGTCCCAGCTTTGATTCACCTACCTGTACTATCTCCTCCTTCTAGATGGTAGTGGTGTGAACAGGCCCTTGCTCAGGTGGCTGAGGTCCTTGATGATATTCTTGGCCTTCTTGTGACACCGGGTGCTGTAGATGTCCTGGAGGACAGGCAGTGTGCCCCGCGGTTGCGGACGGTGCAATTGCCGTACCAGGCGATGATACATTTCGTCCGGATGCTCTCAGTGGTGCGTCTGTAGAGGTTCGTGAGGGTCTTAGGGGCCAACCAAATGTCTTCAGCCTCCTGAGGTTGAAGAGGCGCTGTTGCACATTCTTCACCACACTTTCTGTGTGAAGGGACCATTTCAGGTCTTCAGTGATGTGCACGACTAGGAACTTGAACCTTTTGACCCTTTCTGCTGCGGCCCTGTCAATGTGGATGTGGGCGTGCTTTTTCTGCTGTCTCCTTTAGTCCACAATCAGCTCCTTCGTTTTGTTGACGTTGGGGGAGAGGTTATTTTCCTGGCACCACTCTGCCAGGACTACCATCTCCTCCCTGTAGGTTGTCTCGTCATTGTTTATAATCAGGCCTACCACTGTTGTGTCATCAGCAAATGAGTTGCAGACGTGGGTGGCCACGCAGTCATGGGTGAACAGTGAGTACAGAAGGGGGCTGAGCACGCACCCCTTGTGGGGCCCCAGTGTTAAGGATCAGCGTGGCGGAGGTGTTGTTGCCTACCTTCATCACCTGAGGTTGGCCCATCAGGGAGTCCAGGACCCAGTTTCACAGAGCGGGATTCAGACCCAGAGCCCCGAGGTTAGTGCTGAGCTTGGAAGGCACTATGGTGTTCAAGGCTGAGCTGTACTCTATGAACAGCATTCTTACATAGGTCTTTCTCTTGTCCAGGTGGGATAGGGTCGTGTGCAGTGCAATGGCGATTGCATCATCCTTGAATCTGTTGGGGCGGTATGCAAATTGTAGTGGGTCTAGGTTGTCAAGTAAGGTGGACGTGATATGGTCGTTAACTAGCATCTTAGAGCACTTCAGGGTGAGAGAAGTGAGTGCTACGGGTCAATCGTAATTTAGTTTAGTTACCTTCACTTTCTTGGGTACAGGAACAAGGGTGGACATCTTGAAAAGATTGGGGACAACAGACTGGGATATGGAGAGATTGAATATGTCTGTAAACACTCCAGCCAGCTGCACATGCTTTGAGGATGCTCTGAGGACGCGGTTTACTTCAGCACCAATATTCAGCATTATTTTTCAAAGTCACACATATGTCTGTGTCATTGAGGCAAATCCTAACTTCCACTTAAGTTGAATTTGAACTTTAAGTTTCCCATTGACATTAATGCACGGATAGGTAAAAATACGTGTTGTGGAAGTTAAGATTTGACCCATTGAGTCAATGATGTGGTTATAGACGCTACTTTGATGCTCTTCCCTCCCTATCTTCCTCCCTCTCTGCAGTGGCCTGAGGGACAGGGTCAGTATTCTGGTGGACGGCTCGCTCATCATTGGCAGTGTGAAGCCAGAGGATGCTGGGAGATTCACCTGCAGCCCCAGCAACAGCCTGGGCCGGCCCCCATCCGCCTCCGCCCAGCTCACAGTGCAATGTGAGTGTCTCGCCCTATCCTCTACAGTCAACCCATTCCCCCTAACCCTTATCATAATAATAATTTGTCCTGTCACACATGTTTTTCTTGCATATCCCTCTGAGACACGCGCAGGGAGTGGGGTCACGGCCAGGGTCACCATTGAAGAGCAGCCATGGAGAAATTAGTGTTAAGTGCTTTGCTCAAGGGCACAGCAACTGATTGTTCACCTTGTCGGTTACGGTATTCGAACCAGCAACCTTTCGGTTATGGCACAACACTCTAACCTCGAGGCTACCTGCCGCCCTGCGCTTGTCCAGATATGGGTCGTGTTCATCAGAGCACACAGAGCTACTGGGTGTACACTACAGCAAGATCCATCCTACTCTAACAATTCTAATTCTACTCATCAGCCGCACTTAGGACATTGATTGACTGATCCTAGATCTGTGCTTATAAGAGCAACTTGAACCTGCAGCTGTGCTATTGAGTAGTCCCACTGCAACTGTGTACACTCAGACCTGCTGATGCTGTTCTCTACTTAATGAGTGTTATACTACCTAACCACCCTATGAATCACAAGCCAAAGACCAGTTTCCATATTACTCTATGTACATTTAATGGACGATAAAGCTTTACAGGAAATATGGCACGATATCTGGCCATGGTATGCACCAGGGATCATCAACTAGATTCAGCCGCGGGCTGATTGTTTTTCTTGAGTGGATGGTCAGGGGGCCTGAACATAATTACAAATAAGTCTAGACTGCAAATTGACCACAAGAAGCCCAAACAGATAGAATATTTGACAAAAACATAATAATTTCAAACCTAGCTTTAATTTATATAAGATCACATATATCTCTCTATTATGTGTGGGAATACTTTGGAACAGATTTCCAAAATAAAAATCACTCAAACAATTGATTTATTTATATAAAATCATGTCACCAGTTGGGGAACCCTGGTATAGACTTAGTTAAATAGAACCCCTCTCTCTCTCTATATCCACTGCACTGTGTAATTGAGATTAATTGGAGGTTACACTGGTGTGTGGTCTCCGAGCCAATTTCAGACCCCCCACCCCATATGCCAAGTGGGCATATTAGCCCTAACCGTGATCCCATTCAACCACTACACACACTGTGTCTCTAAACCCCAACACACACACACACCATTCCCGGGAGCCCTGCGGGTTAGAATTGAAACAGTGACCTTGAAGTCACTCTTCTTCAAAGTCATTCAAATCACTTTCACCAATGTTCTCCTCGCATTAAATGCTCTCTTTCTTTCATTTTCAGTCACACGGGCTTTGTGTTTGATCAGAATTAATCAATATTACACGCAACCCGCCTTTCACTCATGAGTCGTGACATTCAAAAACTCCAGCCCTGTCATTCCCCCGAGGTAAATCAGATGTATTGTAATCTAAATGAATGGAGTCGAGGATGAATGTTTCGCACCGGTAATACCCATCCACCACAGAGATGTGGCCCCGCTCGGTGGGTAGTGACTTGTCTGGGTAGCCAAGGCAACAGACATTTTGCATTCCCCCGCTCTATCTCCTCCTCCACGGCTCTGAATTAGGGCCCAAGCAGGAGAAAGCAGCACCAGTCATGAGGGAGGGAGCATTACATCATTGCTTTCAGAGACCAGACACTTTTTTGACACAGAGATAGAGGGAGCTTTTTTCTCTCAAGTAGTGACCACTACTTTCCCCAAAGCAAGTCACTGCTAGAGCCAGGATGCAAAGAGCGAGAGATTGCTAGCTATCTAGCGCTGTTCTATTTTTAGACTTTGGATGATATTCTTGTCTGAGCTGAGTAGTAGTGGTATAATGGGATAACTACTGTATCTCCAGGGTTTTTAGGGTGGTAGGATGTAGATAGACTGAACTACCAGGATATGCTTTCTCTCTCCATCTCTAAATCTCTCTCTCTCTCTCGCTGTCTATTTTTTTAATTGAAACTTTATTTAACTAGGCAAGTCAATTAAGAACAAATTCTTATTTACAATGACGGCCTAGCAAGAGGAATCTGCAGCTTCCTGCGGGGACAGGGGCTGGGAATAAAAATACAAATATTCTCTCCATCTCTCTTTCTGTTTCTCCTCTCATCAATTCCTACCTCTGTGAATCCACATTGTCAACCTAATCTTTCTCTCTCTCTCCTTCTATCGCTCCTATTCTCTCTCTTCTCCCTCCTTGTCTTCCTTTCTTTTCTTCCCCCTCTCTTAGCTGTACCCCCCATCTCTGTGCCCTCTCTTTGGGGGGATGGTTGGGGTGCATGCTGCCATGCTTCTATACCTGCCCCAGGAGAGCAGTACCATGGAGGCAGCCACACACACTCACACACACATACAAACACACACACTCTAATGCTCACACTCACACATGCCACAACACACGCCATACACACACGCAGACCAAATTTGTCCACCGTGACCTGCTGTTCGGTGCTGCGTGCGTGTGACCGGACGAGCGAAAGCGAGGGAAAGGGAGAGTGAAAGAGAGAAGGAGGAGAGGTGACATCATCCTCTGTGGAAACCCTCTCCTCTGCAGTGACGTCAGCTCCAGACGCCAGGCAGACAGGCAGGGAAGCAGGCAGCGTGGGCGATAGCGGCCCCACTAGACCACTGATGGCACTGCAGCACTACGACAAGATTACAGGCTGTGAGTGAGTGAGTGAGTGAGTAAGTGAGTGAGTGAGTGAGTGAGTGAGTGAGTGAGTGAGTGAGTGAGAGAGAGAGAGAGAGAGAGAGAGAGAGAGAGAGAGAGAGAGAGAGAGAGATAAATACATGTGTGGATATGTGCATGTTAGATAAGTGTGAGGGTGTGTATGCTAGCTGTATCGAGAGTGGCACTACCCCCCTCATCTTTCCTATAAATAGACTGTGGCACCTCGCCAAGCATTATGTTTTCTTTCTAAACCGCTCCTTTCTGAGCTGTTCCGGCCGTCGGACAGATATCCATTAGCTCTTTGTGGAGCGTGGCTTTGTGGCCACATGTACAGGGCTTTGAGCAGATGACAATGTCTGAATCTGCCATTAGGCCACAGATATTATCCAACAGAACCAACACAGCCTGAGACTTGTCCGGTAAAAGGTTAGATAACACGGAGGGAAAGAATGGGAAGTGCAGACAAGTTTTATGGTTTGTGGGTTGTCACTAGTTACCACAGCCACAAAGTCATAAACCCCGGCCATTTCTGCAATGTATCTTCTTAAAACTTGATATTAAACCTAACCCTAATCTTAACCACACTGCTAACCTTATGCCTAACCTTCAATTAAGACCAAAAATGTCATTTTTGTTTTAGTGAATTTTTACGATCAAGCAATTTTGACTTTGTGCTATCTAGTGGAAACCTGGTTTGTGCCGTTGTGTAATGTAAGGGGTGTAGTGGCGAATCTGTCACTATATAGGGCATTTCACACACCTGAGCTGAACTGGGTCAAGCCAAAACAAGTTGGATTGAGCTGACCTGCTTACACAGCCACCAAAGTGTAAAAATATAGGGTATATGGTTCTTTGAAACGGCCCACTTTGACATAATTTTGCTAAGCACCTACTATTCTCCTGCTTCCGGGGTTGTTCAAAGTTAAAAGCTGGTGTATTGACTTTCAGTTCCAACTCCTCTTTCCTGTCGTCTATCCTTGTTGCCGGATAAAGTTAAATTAGCCGTGACTCCAGACAGACTGCCTCAGCCATGGAAGCCTCTGTCTGAATACTAAAGAGGACAGCCTTCTCTGAACTCATTTTAATCCACACGTTGATTCCATTCTACATATGTGACTGTCTCAGATTCTCCTTCCTTGTGAAATTAATTGACATACTAAAAACGTATTTCCCTGTTCACTAGTCAGTGTTTACCCATCCACTCTAAACACACACACAACCTCCACATGAACAGCTACTGCTCTCAGACCAGCTGCTACAGAAGCACACAGTTTATCATGTTACGACAGCCCGTGTTATTTCCCCTGGCTCCTGCTGAAGTACTGGTCCCATAATCACTATCAATGTTACTCTACTATGAAGATAATGTTTTAGTATGATATTTATCTTGTGACCTGGATGGTCTAGCTAGCGGTTAGTGCCACTGCCTACACCATTGTATGTTTGCCCGTGTCATCGTGGGTTCCAATCCAGCCCACTGCCTTTGTGACAAACTCTCTACTTTTCCCACCATCTCTCCTATGTCCAATAAAAACATTTCTCGCCCCAGACCCTGCCCGTGTCAAAGACATGCCACCTGCCATCTACGTGGCCATCGGCCTGCCAGGCTTCATCCGCTGCCCGGTGGACGCCAACCCGCCCGCCACGCTGGTCAAGTGGACTAAAGATGGCAACCCTCTCCGGATAGAGAAGGTGAGTCGAGGGTTGTATTCATTAGAGCACACAGGAGCAAAATGTTTTGCAATGGGTAAAAAAAGTCCCTCTCTGTTTCAGTAGCTTTCCTTGCGTTTGGTTCCTAATGAATTTGAGCCAAAACGTTCAGAGACAAATGTATTGTGTAGAACCAATATGTTTATCTGTTAGGGAGGATAGGGGATGGTGTCAGTTCTATTTCTATCTGTAATGTTCAGAAGGTTTGACATCACTGAATACATAATCACTTGTGGACAGACGCATAGGATGGTATGTTATCGTAGCGTCTGTCAACAGACTGATTTTCCGTCACTAACAATTTGGATAAATTACGATTTCGAATTTCGTAAGAGGGGACATTTGGGCTGTAGACGTTCCCAAAACCTCTATTTAGAGGGGTGGAGAATTTGCTAGTCTCATTAGTATCTTTTCTCATACATCGATCTCCCCCAAGAACTTCATCGAGCATCTGACGCAATTACAGAATATTTTAGTTCTGGGTTTCTGAGATAACTGAATACAGCCCAGTTAAGTAGGGTGAAGACACTGATCTAAAGTCAGTTTTGTGTTTTCCCCTAATGGTTAAGTTTAGGGCTAAGGGGTAAGCTGACAGTGCCTAGAAGGGCAACATCTACCCGGCTTGGGGATGGCAGACTGGGAAATCCCCTCAAGCTTTGAACTGCAACAAAGGTGATGAACTGAGATAACTGCAGGACTACTTTAGTGGGTCATTTCTACACTTCACATGTGCATTAAACTAGTGACTAAGTTTCCTAGTTTCAGGCTTCTAGGGGTGGATAAATTGTTGTATATATCCTAGACAAAATCTAGCTGTTGCTTTGCTGTTTCCTTTCACTACTTCTTGACCTTGCCTTCAGTCCCCTTTGATTCAGAACTTTTAACTATTGAGAACAATGGGGGGACTGAGCATACCTCTCACTTCCTATTCCATCGGGCAGCCACAGTCTCCTCAGCTCCTCTTTACAGGATGATGGGATAGTGATGTGCCACTGGTGAGCTCAGCCATACAAACATTGCGATTTCATAGTGTTAGCCCCTCTTTGTTCCCTCAGTACCCTGGTTGGAGCCAAATGGAGGACGGGAGCATCCGTGTGACTGAGGTGACGGATGACTCTCTGGGCACCTACACCTGCATGCCTTACAACGCCCTGGGCTCTGAGGGTTGGTCCGATCCCACTCCCCTGGTGCTAAAGGTATGCAGGCTGATGCTAACGCTAATTAGTGTAGCATACTAGTTAGCATAGCAGTGATTATGCATTTTCTATGGGAAGACTAGCATGCTGCAAGTTTGCCTACACTAATGCTAACTGTGCTAGTTAGTGTAGCAATTCCCATTCATGTTAAGAAGACTAGCATGCTGCAAGTTAGCCTAGCGACTACACCCAGGCTCAGGCCTAATCTCACACTTTCTCTGGGCAGGATCCCCCCAAGTTCTCGATTGTTCCCGGAGGGGAGTACAGGCAGGAGGCTGGGAGAGAACTGGTCATCCCCTGTGCAGCGGAGGGAGAATTTCCCTATCCCAACATCACATGGAGGAAGGTAAACGACCCTCACCTGGTCTAACAGTCTATTACTTTATAATAGGACAGAGCTACAGCTCCTCTTCTCTTCTCTATCCTTTCACTATGGGTATTGGGTAGCACGTTGCTGTACACTCACACAATATATTTGGGATTGAGATTTAATGGTAACAAAACTACTCGGTGCCACTAATTCCCCATTTGATGTTAGGTGACCATTATTGAGTAATGATAACGGGTGGTTATTACTACCATATTACTACTGTCTGTCTGTCTGTCTGTCTGTCTGTCTGTCTGTCTGTCTGTCTGTCTGTCTGTCTGTCTGTCTGTCTGTCTGTCTGTCTGTCTGTCAGACAGTCTGTCTGTCTGTCTGTCTGTCTGTCTGTCTGTCTGTCTGTCTGTCTGTCTGTCTGTCTGTCTGTCTGTGTCACTGTTTGTCTGTCTTCCTTTTTTTCTATCAGTCTTCTGTTCTCTGTCAGTCTGTCTTTCTATGTGTCTGTCTACTAATCTACTGTCTGTCTGGAAGCTATGTGGGTGGACGATAATGTCCTTTCTTGCCAGGACCAGTACAATATGTGCTGTTCTGTGAGATGTGTGACTCAACCTTCTTCTTCTCTCTCTTTTTAGGTATGGAAGCCCAGCAAAAGCAAGCACAATGTCCTCCCCTCAGGCAGCTTACAGTTCAAGTCCTTAAGCAAGGAGGACCACGGGGAGTGGGAGTGTGTGGCCACCAACGTCGCCACGAGCATCACTGCCAGCACGCACCTCCTAGTTATTGGTATGAGCCACTCTGCCGCACACAGGAACAGGCATAGGCACACACATACAAACACATCAGACCTGGGTTCAAATACATGCAGATTTGATTATTTGTTATTAAAATATTTATTTTAAAATCTTGTGGCCCGAATCAACTACTTCTATTGGAAGTATTTTTAAGTATTTTTGAATACTTTCCTATAAATAGCCTACTATTTGAAAGTATTTTCAAATACTTATTTCAAAATACATGATTTCAAATACCAAACATACCTGGTTCAAATGCATGGGAGTATTTAAATATTTTATATACAGTATACTGTGTATTTGAGTATTTTCAAATATTTTTCAAGTGTATTTACAAATACATTCCAAAATTCAACTGCTTGGTTTTTCAAATAAAAAATATCCAAATACTTAATATCCAAATGTCTTTGAACCCAGTAGTATTTTAACACAGGTCTGAGACACACACACAGAGTTCAGTTTGACATTTATAAATTACAAGCTTTATCACCATTCACGTGGGCCCTGTTTGAAAATGTCAAGAAGTCCTTAAAGTTATCCCGGCTCTAACACGATTGGACAGGTGAAAGCAAGGGGAAGTGAAGAACCTTAGCGGCCCAGTGCAGTCATAATTCAGTTATTGTACAACAGCTGATGAAACTAAAACTGTAAAAATGTGAAAAAATGTTATCAGTGTTATTTCCTGATAGTTGCTGGTTGAAAATATAATTTACACAGGACCTTCCAATCAGCAGGTTTTACATGGGTGGAGTTTGGCTTGCCTAGTGACATCACCAGGCGGTATAAATTATTATACAACGGGTGGGTCTAATCCTGAATGCTGATTGATTAAAACCGCATTCCAGCCGGTATCTAGTCCACATGTTACCACTGGCAAAATCTATGAAGTTAAAATGCCTATTTAATCTGTTCCATTTGGCTGTGCAATCCATTGTCTCATCAGCCCAGCCCACCAATTTATAAACTTGATCGCCACTATAAAAAACATCTAGACATTATCTCACATTTCTTTTAGACTAACATTTTGTTTTATACAAATCACCAGCGGAGATTTGTATAAACTTTTCTGTTTCTCCGACATTTGCAATATTGTTTCAATATTCAAATTCAATCTCCAGCTGTCCCACAGTAATGAACGTGTTGGGAGTCGGGACGAGACGGACAGACAGGCAGCGTTTCTCAGCCAGTCGAAATAATAAATCAGCTGGCATAATTGTTATGGATATATACGAAGAAATGTCAATTGAAAAAAGGTCAAACGAAACTAAGTGCAGGAAGCCAGCAGTCTTTACAGTTGTAGTTTAAAGTGATTGTGTTAGCTGTGTTGTTGGCTAGCTTCTCTGACAAGTGAGCACATTTTCTATGCCAGGCGAAATCGCACCTCATTAGCTCATTGTTATGGATGTATCCAAATAAATGTCACTAGAAAACAGCTTAGACAAATGCAAATGCAGCTACTTTGCTGTTATTCTGGCTGCAATTTTTGACGTGAATGTAATTTAGTCATAGTTGGTTAGCTAGCAAGCAAGGGATAATTACTGGCAACGGTACATATAGAACGAACGACTGGGTCGTGTCTATAAATACAGAACAAAAAGACTGAACGACTGGGTCGTATCTCGGGCAACCGAACCAATAGAACGAACGACCAGCCAGCTAGATTTGTGTCGGGACTATATCTTGTGGAAGGATGAAATAGTATGAAAATATGTCAATTATTATTTGAATATGTTTGTAACCCGTTGTATAAAAGTGATGTTTGGAGTATATATTGGCACGGTTTGCCGGCCCTCCACTTCGTCTCGGGCCTGGCAACACCCATGCCAATATATCATCCAAACACTGGCTTCTCAGGCATTATCACTTAAATAGACTAATAAGAGAGTTCCAAACCTCTCTGCCAATAACAGCTAGTTTTCAGGTTACATATCCCTCGCATTATGGTCCTCCAATTAGGCCCCTCACTCAGACTACTCCCAGACAGTCCTAGCAAAACTATTGCTTGAGAAATCGTTTTTGGCTTATTTTTATGGAGAACTATTACAGTAAGGTCATTGTTATCCAGAAATGATTTGATATTGAGATAAAAACGGCTGCAATGGGCCTTTTAACACCAAGGCGAGTCAATCCAGTTAAATTTGAATCTACAATATAACTAGTCTAGTAGAAGTAGTCCAATACTAGGACATCACGTCCAAAGTTAACCAATCCGAAATACTAATTTTCATAATCTGTTGCATAACGTTTTAAAATGGTTTCCGTTGCATGCCTTAATGATTGCGACCCTTGTGTGCTCTGAAAGGGTAGTGAAGAAAGGCAGGGCTTTGCAGAGCGGCAGTGACGGCGGCATCCAAGCGTCAACCACTGACAATTTTCCAAAGCTCGACGTGTCAGCCAATGCACCTGGGGGACATGTGCAAAGAGCAATTTGCAAGATCAACGACGTGGCGCGCCAATATCCGCAAATCACAAATGAGCAAATTGGGCTCGCAGCATTAGGGAAGCAGACACAGAGATTGTTTCCACTGCTGAAAACTCTAGTTTGTCTGATAAATAAAGACAACCGATAGATTAACTGTCACTTGTTGTGTCTAGGCCATCCAATTACTAATGATGCCTTTTTGGAACAGTCTTAGTGTTCCTAGCTGTAGCTGGCTATGTAGAAAGACCACTCAGTCTTCAGTTAGCTGGCCACTGATATTGCCTGTGTGGAGGTTGTTGTGCATAGGTGCTAGAGATACAGATGGGGTAATCAGGCCACTGTTTCTTTAGCATTCTTGCATTCAATGGTCAAGCAACAGTAAATAGCACAATTCGAAGATGTTCAATTGGCCAATGAAATACGTTTTCATGTATTTTGTGGGTGATTAGATTATGGCCAAATCATTCCTCTCCTTTACCTTTCATCACATTTTCATGTATAATTAGTAGGGAATATTTTGTACTTTTGTTCGAACATGGCCAGAGATTTCTGAAATCGTCTACTGCAGACACAACATAGCAAGACTGCTATAAGACATTCTGACGTTCTACGGTTACAAGGTCAACCAATTAAGATACATTCTCCTCCATTTTCTTGGACAGCAGAAAGGCTTCCTGGCACAGGAGGTTGGTGGTACCTTAATTGGGGAGGAAAGGCTCGTAATGGCTGGAGCGGAATTAATGGAATGGTATCAAATATATCAAACGCATGGTTTCCATGTGTTTGATGCCATTCCGTTTGCTGCGTTCCAGCCATTATTATGAGCCGTTCTCCCCTCAGCAGCTTTCACTACTTCCTGGGTAATTTGTCTTCCTTCCAACCCCTACATCCTTTTGTCTGCTGAAACGTTTTGGTGCTAACATCTGGCATCATTACGAAGTGACACGACCATACGAGGTCACACCTGTTATGACAGATGCTGATGTGTGATTGGAGGATGAAAGGGAAGAGGGTTTTAATTATTTTTCAAGTCTGACCTCACTGGTGACCATTTTAAGATGTTATTAAAGTATATGTGGACTTGGAATGGGGCAAACCCGAGCCAACCTGTCATGTAGGGATAATCTAGTGAGCCATAACCAATCCGGCTAGCTAGCTTGTCAGTCACAAGAGACTACATGTAGTTACAGTACATGGCTACAGTATGATATTGTCTCACTATGAAATGATATAATCTCCCGAGATCTGCCAAGAGTCACCTGTATGGAGGTGTAGAGAAGTTGGCCGTACACACACATACAAACACACACACACACACACACACACACACACACACACACACACACACACACACACACACACACACACGCACACTCAGTATGGCTCTGATCAGGTCTGGTCCAGCTGGCTCACAGGCCTAAGCTTGTTCTTTAGGCACCATGCCAGAAGTTGCAGTGACACTTAATCTCAATGAACCGGTTATACCTTGACCAGACCACACCAAATCCACGTATAGAAGACCACTCTAATGAAACCCAAAGGCCTACCATCTGACTGTAGTCTTTACATAACCACTCAGAGGCCTACTTACACAACCACTCAGAGGTCTACCACCTGACTGTAGTCTTAACACAACCACTCAGAGGTCTACCACCTGACTGTAGTCTTAACACAACCACACAGAGGTCTACCACCTGACTGTAGTCTTAACACAACCACTCAGAGGTCTACCACCTGACTGTAGTCTTAACACAACCACACAGAGGCCTACCACCTGACTGTAGTCTTAACACAACCACACAGAGGTCTACCACCTGACTGTAGTCTTAACACAACCACTCAGAGGTCTACCACCTGACTGTAGTCTTAACACAACCACACAGAGGTCTACCACCTGACTGTAGTCTTAACAAAACCACTCAGAGGTCTACCACCTGACTGTAGTCTTAACACAACCACTCAGAGGTCTACCACCTGACTGTAGTCTTAACACAACCACACAGAGGTCTACCACCTGACTGTAGTCTTAACACAACCACACAGAGGCCTACCTCCTGACTGTAGTCTTTACACAATCACATAAAGCCTACACATATCAGAAAGAGCTGACTTCCTTCCAGGCCAACTCAAGTGTGTGTGTGTGTGTGTGTGTGTGTGTCTGCCTGTTTGTGTGTGTTTTTGTGTGTCTGCGTTCTTGTGTGTCTGTGTTTTTGTGTGTGTGTGTGATTTAAGTGCGCATGCTTCATGTTTCACTCTTTCTCTCCCACCCTCCTCACTAACGCCACTCTCCACTTGACTCCTCCCCTCCCCAGGCACAAGCCCCCACGCCCCGGCCAACGTCCATGCGGCGGTCTCCACCACCTGGGCCAACGTGTCATGGGAGGCTGGCTACGACGGCGGCTTCGAGCAGACATTATCAGTCTGGTATGGCCATGTGTGAGTCATCCCAGCATGCTTTGCTTCCTGCTTCTTCTTTCTTCAAACTTTTTTCCCTCTAAGGCTACGTCCCGATTCTCTACCCTTCTCACTCCAGTCAATGCTTCCACACCAATACAGTGCTTTGAAGTAGATGACAGGGAGAGTAGAAGTGCACAGGTCTTGAAAAGGGTGTAGAATCGGGATGCAGCTGGGAAACCAAGCTCCTCTCTGCCCCCTTCTGCTGCTCTTCTGCCTAGGGGAGGCTGCTTCAGCTTGGCTGGGGAAGAGGGGGGCTGGATGGGGTAGTGGGGTGGAAGTTGCCCCTTGACACTATCAAGTTCAGTCAAGTCCAGTCTCACGTTTTAAGGATTGGGTTTGGGGAGGGGTAGGCTGTTCCTAGACCTGTGCCTTTTAAAAAGGGCAACTGTTACCCAGAGCGGATGGGAAGGGGTGGGGATAATACGAGAGAGAGGGGATGGCTTAGCGTAACATGCCGTTCAAGTCATCCCAAGTCAACTCCAATAAGTTTGGATTGAGACAAGCCCAAAAGCGCCTAATTCAAACTATTTAAGACACCGAATTACCAATATTTTCAGTTGACTGTCATGGAAATGCACTGTAGCTACACACCGATGTTCAGAACGAGGCAAAAATAGCCCGGGAAACCCTTTCAACAATAGTTTGACTTTATCACCAATCCTTTTCACCCATTGATTCCTCAAATGGTATTCACCAGATAATCATGCTTATAACATCTACATGCTCAATTCCTAGTGTCACTACAAAAGTATACATTATCACCCAGCAGCTCACTTAGTACTACTGGGCCTGTATTGATAAAGCGTCTCAGAGTAGAAGTGTGGATCTAGGATCCGTTTTGCCTTTCAGATTATAATAAATAAGCTTACATGGACAGCGGGGACCTGATCCTAGATCAGCACTCTGAGATGCTTTGTGAATATTGACCCTGAATCATCATCCACTGAGCTCCTTATAGATCACCACCACATCACTCACAGTCCACAGCAGACCAGACCTGACCAGTCCAAACCAGACCAGCGTAGACCAATCCAGACCTGACCAAACCAAACCAGACCAGACCTGCCGCAGGATATTCTGCACTGTCATCAGCTCGTTCTCCTACTCCCAAACAGACACACAGCAAATGGGCTTGCCCCTTACTTAACGACCATAGATAAAAACCAGCGAGAGGAACTATCAGACTGTTACGATCCCTAGATGGGGGAGTTTTTATTAAAAGTGAATATAAAGTATCATATTAAGAAACGAGGAGAACAATTAGCGAGAAGCGTACTGCGCAATTAGCACGCGCTTTAAGTACTGTGATCCTCTAAAAAAGTAATTGTCACAGTTGTCGTAGGATGAAGCGGACCAAAGTGCAGCGTGATTATCGTTCCACATATTTTATTGAACTGTGAAACTATACAATACATACAAAATAAACTGAATAAACAAAAACAACAAACCGTGACGAAGCGTCAACAAACAAGTACTCAAAAACAATCTCCCACAAACCCAGGTGGGAAAAACACCTACTTAAGTATGATCTCCAATTAGAGACAACGATGACCAGCTGCCTCTAATTGAAGATCATCCCAAACAAAACCCAACATAGAAATATAAAACTAGAACATAACAACATAGAAAATCTAAACTAGGAAAAAAAACTGTCACGCCCTGACCTACTCTCCCATAGAAAATAGCAGCTTTCTATGGTCAGGATGTGACAGTAATGATATATTCATGTGCTATAAAAGCTGTGTCATGCCCACCCCCCCATGCCCCCCATCTCATGTTTTCGTCGGAGGCTCCGTCGCGCCCTCCCTCGCCGACTTCTGAGGACACTTACCATGTCAAGTAGTTTTTATTAATAGAATGCTGTACAACTTAAGTGGTTAGTAACTTAAGTTCATTAATATGCCTGTGCTTCACATTAAACAAGGTTTTTACAATATCACATATCCATAGTACTGAGATGCATCCCATTTAGTGGAACTATTTTGATACTAGATATTCAAGAGTTAGCTGATCACACACAAAACAATGCTGATCACTCAAGGGTTTCTATTTTGCCAAGCAAGAGTTAACAGAGCTTCTCCTCCACTGACTCCACGCTATCCAACCAACTGGCCCCCTTTACCCTCTCTCTCTCTTTCTGTCTCTCTCTCTCCCTCTCTCACTCTCTCTCTCTCTCTCGGCTAGTGGCTAGACCTCCACCTACCTGCTCTCCCTAAAGCTGATGCAACTCTAACAAGTAGCAACCTTCCACTTCCAATATTCCTGCCAAATATCACTATTCTATAGCCTCCGCTGCTCTTAACTCTATAGAATGCTCTATAAAGAGCTGTATCATTGTTTTTTGTATGTTTGTTTGTTTGATTATGTTTCAGGTGTGAAGGACTCACAGAAACAGCAGCTCATATTCATTTGAAGCGTTGATCGGGAAAATGTTGGCCACAAATGTGCCACAAACCCAGTGTACACCAGCCTCGTATAACATTGTGTATTCTAACTCTGTATCAGGTGAAGAGGCTGTTATAACAGGTCGTAACCCTATGTATTCTGTATGTAGACCCATAGGCCCAGACAACCAATTTTAACCCCATGTCAGGACATTAGGTGGTTATAGCAGGTGGTAAGCCCCATTTATAGCTCTATGCTCTGGATGCAGTCAGTCATTGACTCTAACGATCCTGTCGGATCTCTTTAGTTGGCCCACTTTAACACCTTAAGTCAGGTCACTATGGCGTTATAACAAGTCTCAAGCCCCATATAGCTATCTCCTCTCCAGAGTGTTAAAGCATGGTTGTGTGTGAGACTGCCAGGTTGCTGGGTGATGGTAACGCAACAGGTGGCTGACATTGGACTGCATCCCAAATGGCACCCAATTCCCCATATAGTACGCTACATCTGACCAGGGTGACCAGGGTGACCAGGGTGACCAGGGTGCGCATGCGTTGTGTCTTTTAGCATCAGATAGGGACGCACGCACGCACGCACGCACACACACACACACACACGTACACACACTGTTGTAGAACACAGACACACGGATTCGCGTCCACACACACACTGATAAGATTTAATGTGTATTGCCACAAACTTCAACGTGTACACACTTATGTGCTCACGCAGACACCCGTACACACACTTGCATGCATGAACTCACGTACTGGCACATGTGTGTGATTGACCTGTTATCGACCTGATGGTTTAGTTCCACTCACCTACCTTAGATGACAGATTAACTCGCTGAGCTGAAGGTTAGCCTCAGTCAACAATAACAAACAAACATGGTATGCTAAAGCAATATCACACATTAACGCACACACACACACAGGTTCCACACAGAAGTTCCATCTCCTCCTGAGTATTTCTGAGTATCCTTATCAGCACTCTAGCCGTAGTGCTTGGAAGACGGCTTTAGATAAAGTGAAAAAACTAACTTTTTCCCCAGACACCACTCTCAAGTCCTTTTCAATTAAATGTTGTTGTTTTTTAAGTTGACTTGTGAACATTTATACAGGATGTAGCGGAATTGTCTTAAACTCAAATGTAGGAAATATTCACTATTCCTGAATAGTACTGCCCCCCCAAAAAAATATAAAATTAATTAGCCTCACTGGGAAGGACGTCTTTACTGGTCTCATGTGCCAATCAAAGATGGAACCGCCCCCAAACAGCCCCCCGCGACCACATTACAAACACACCATCAGGCTAGCCACCATATCCTATTACAATGACTGCCACCATATGATTTACTCACTGACAGCCAATACATTATGGACACACTGACAGACAGTGCACCGTGATATACACACTGACAATGAAAATATTGTGTTATATAGCTACATTTCATACGGTAATATACTCACTGACAACAAGCATAATGTACACAACCATAACAGCCAACGAAGCACAATAAACCCACTGACGTTGAAGTAATATACACACCCTCACAGTGAATGCATCATAATATACACACCCTCATAGTGAATGCATCATAATATACACACCCTCACAGTGAATGCATCATAATATACACACCCTCACAGTGAATGCATCATAATATACACACCCTCATAGGGAATGCATCATAATATACACACCCTCACAGTGAATGCATCATCATATACACACCCTCATAGTGAATGCATCATAATATACACACCCTCATAGTGAATGCATCATAATATACACACCCTCATAGGGAATGCATCATAATATACACACCCTCATAGTGAATGCATCATAATATACACACCCTCATAGTGAATGCATCATAATATACACACCCTCATAGTGAATGCATCATAATATACACACCCTCATAGTGAATGCATCATAATATACACAGCCTCATAGTGAATGCATCATAATATACACACCCTCATAGTGAATGCATCATAATATACACACCCTCATAGTGAATGCATCATAATATACACACCCTCATAGTGAATGCATCATAATATACACAGCCTCATAGTGAATGCATCATAATATACACAGCCTCATAGTGAATGCATCATAATATACACACCCTCATAGTGAATGCATCATAATATACACACCCTCACAGTGAATGCATCATATTATACACACCCTCACAGTGAATGCATCATAATATACACACCCTCATAGTGAATGCATCATAATATACACACCCTCATAGTGAATGCATCATAATATACACACCCTCATAGTGAATGCATCATAATATACACACCCTCATAGTGAATGCATCATAATATACACACCCTCATAGTGAATGCATCATAATATACACACCCTCATAGTGAATGCATCATAATATACACACCCTCACAGTGAATGCATCATAATATACACACCCTCACAGTGAATGCATAATCATATACACACCCTCATAGTGAATGCATCATAATATACACACCCTCATAGGGAATGCATCATAATATACACACCCTCATAGGGAATGCATCATAATATACACACCCTCATAGGGAATGCATCATAATATACACACCCTCACAGTGAATGCATCATAATATACACACCCTCACAGTGAATGCATCATAATATACACACCCTCACAGTGAATGCATCATAATATACACACCCTCACAGTGATTGCATCATAATATACACACCCTCACAGTGAATGCATTATAATATACACACGACAGCTATCATGTCACTTAACATACGCACAATGGCCAAGACCTGAAAGTCACTAGATGCCCCCTAGGATGGCGTAATGATTTCCTGGGATTGGGAGAGGTGAGAACACCGTCTGCGCGTGGCATTTGCTGTAAATCACAGAGAGGCGTTTTGACAGTCAGCACAAAGTAAGCACATTGTGATTTATCGCAGTCCCTAACCCCCAGCCTCTATCATGTACACGATCAGACATACATGCATGTCTGTTAGGGAGAGTTATGCCTACATATGACATGACACAATGACATTGTATACGAGGATCATGACTCCCCCCTCAGGTTGATATACATGTTGGTGTAAAGTGTTATCTTTCTAAACCCTGTTTATAGTGAGATAAACCCACGGTCCCACAGTGGTCTCATACGTTGCTATCTATTTAGGACTACACTATGTTACAATTCAAATGGAGACTGATGCCATGCATACTCACTGGAAAATAGAAGAACTCATTCACCCAAATGACTTTTTCAGGGAGATCTGTGAAAGTCAGAAAAGTGGTGTTGAATCTAAAGCATGGTCCATCTTTAGCTTCAATGGAAATTTGCACGGCTGAGCGCAGCATGGGCTTACCATCATCAACTGTATTACTGTGTGAAATTATTTGACTGAAATACTGTGAAATGACATTCTGTAAATTAAATGTTCTAACATAAATGATCTTACTGAAATGATACAGACACAATGACATCACTGACTGCAACTGCAATGGTGTGTCACTGAAATATCATTCCAGAAATCCTGTTACTGAACTGACTGGACAAAATATTTTTACAGAACTGACCGGATAGAAATGACCGTTACTGAAATGACAGAGTGCATTGACTAAAAGTCTAGTCACTCTCCATATCCACTCCTATGTGTATTTCCCTCATCCCCCTCTCCCATGCCTGTTCTCCTATCGTCCCCCTCCACCTTGCAGGGTGAAGAGGGAGCAGCTGGGCCCACATGATTGGGTGTCTATAGCCGTGCCTTCTGGCCAGACATGGCTGGTAGTGCCCGGCCTGGAGCCCCAGACGGCCTACCAGTTCAGTGTCCTTGCGCATAACAAGCTGGGCACGGGCCCCTTCAGCGAGGTCGTCACTGTGAACACACTAGGTGGGTATTACGGTATTCACCTCTGACCTACAGTATATGACCTAAGAGAGTGAGGCAAGAGTGACCTTACCTGGCGGGAACACAACAGAACTGTGTGTTGTAAGTACAAGATGGCAGCTAGGGAAAAGTTGTGATGATAATTAATTGAATGATGTGTGGTTTTGTTGTTAATAGTGATGTAGACAGTGGTGCTGTGGCAGCAGCTGTAGTAGCAATGTGTTGTGGTTTAAAAGTTGCTCATCGACTTTCTTAAGAACTCGTACCAACAATTGCAGTTACACTGCTACTGCATTTGAAATACAGCTCTAACCTCTCTCAGTCTCTCTTTCTCTTTCCAACTCTCCATCTCTCCCC
Organism: Salmo trutta; assembly: GCF_901001165.1. Taxonomy (NCBI): domain Eukaryota; kingdom Metazoa; phylum Chordata; class Actinopteri; order Salmoniformes; family Salmonidae; genus Salmo; species Salmo trutta. The sequence goes on from NC_042975.1 coordinate 23,099,652, forward strand.
CTCTGTCTCTATCTCTCTCTCTCCCTTTTTCTCTCTGTCCAGTTTTTCCTATAAGTACCCCTGAACCACTGGTGCTGCTTACCCCACCACGATGCCTCATAGCTAATCGGACGCAGCAGGGCGTCTTGCTCATGTGGATCCCGCCGGCCAACCACACGGCTCCAATCGAGCGCTACGTCATGGAGTTCCGCCTGGGGGAGAGGTGGGATGTCCTGGACGATGCCATCCCCGCTGGAGAGACAGAGCTGCTAGCCAGAGACCTCATTCAGGTAGCTTACTGTATAAACACTGTTTCATACAGAATGACGGGTGGCCAGTTATCCGCATGGCTGGTGTGGGCGCAGGCTTTAATTCCAGCCAAGCTCATTAACACACCTTCATCCAACACTATGGTTATGACTACACTACATGACCAAATGTATGTGGACACCTGCTCATCGAACACCTCATTCCAAAATCATGGACATTATTATGGAGTTGGTCCCCCCTTTGATGCTATAACAGCCTCCACTCTTCTGGGAAGACTTTAGTGAGGTCAGGCACTGATGTTGGGCGATTAGGCCTGGCTCGTAGTCGGCGTTCCAATTCATCCAAAAGATGTTCAATGGGGTTGAGGTCAGGGTTCTGTGCAGGCCAGTCAAGTCCTTCCACACCAATTCCGACAAACCATTTCTGTGTGGACCTCGCTTTGTGCACGGGGGCATTGTCATGCTGAAACAGAAAAGGGTCTTCACCAAACTGTTGCCACAAAGTTGGAAGCACAGAATCATCTAGAATGTATGCTGTATTGTTAGGATTTCCCTTCACTGGGAGGTTTGCACTATGCATTCGGGCAGGTAGGGTTCTTCTGGCATCCGCCAAACACAGATTTGTCTATCGGACTGCCAGATGGTGAAGCGTGATTCATCACTCCAGAGAACAGGTTTCCACTGCTCCAGATTCCAATGGTGGTGAGCTTTACACCACTCCACCCGACGCTCGGCATTGTGCATGCTGATCTTAGGATTGTGTGCGGCTGCTCGGCCATAGAAACCCATTTCATGAAGCACCCGACGAACAGTTATTGTGCTGACATTGCTTCCAGAGGCAGTTTGGAACTCGGTAGTGAGTGTTGCAACCGAAGACAGTCAATTTCTACAGGCTACACGCTTCAGCATTCGCCGGTCCTGTTCTGTGAGCTTGTGTGGCCTACCACTTCGGAGCTGAGCTGTTGTTGCTCCTAGACGTTTCCACTTCACAATAACAGCACTTGCAGTTGACTGGTGCAGCTCTAGCAGGGCAGAAATTTGACAAACTGACTTGTCGGAAAGGTGGCATCCTATGACGGTGCCATGTTGAAAGTCACTGAGCTCCAGTAAGGCCATTCTACTCCCAATGTTTGTCTATGGAGATTGCATGGCGGTGTGTTCAATTTTATACCCCTGTCAGCAACGGATGTGGCTGAAATAGCCGAATCCACTCATTTGAAGGGGTGTCCACATACTTTTGTATATATAGTGTATGATGATTGGGGATGGGAGTCCGTTGTGTTTTTAAAAAATGTATTCTTCAAAGGACCAACTATATAATGTTGCACTGAGTGTACAAAACATTAGGAACACCTGCTCTTTCCATGACATAGACTGACCAGGTGAATCCAGGTGAAGCTATGATCCCTTATTAAGGTCACCTGTTAAATCCACTTCAATCAGTGTAGATGAAGGGGAGGAGACAGGTTAAAGAAGGATTTTTAAGCCTTGAGACAATTGAGACATGGATTGTGTATGTGTACCATTCAGAAGGTGAATGGGCAAGGCAAAATATTTAAGTGCCTTTTGAACGGGGTATGTTAGTAGATGCCATGCGCAACGCTGCTTGGAAGTCATGTTCAACAGTTTCCCGTGTGTGTCATGAATGGTCCACCACCCTATAGACATCCAGTCAACTTGACACAACTGTAGGAAGCATTAGAGTCAACATGGGCCGGTATCCCTGTGGAACGCTTTCGACCCCTTGTAGAGTCCATGCCCCGAAAAATTGAGCCTGTTCTGAGGGCAGAATGGGGTGCAACTCAATATTAGGAAGGTGTTCCTAATGTTTTGAATGCTCAGTGTATATGAAAGTGATTATTTTATCTTCCTTGTCAGCCCAAGCCTATCTGATATCTCAAAGAAGTCATAAAACATTTTAGGATGCTTCTCAAATAGTACCAAATTCCCTATACCCCCATAGGGCTCTTATTAAAAGAAGTGCACTGTATTGGGTTTAGGATGCCATTTGGAATGCATCCTTAGTCTCACATAAGTACACCATCTGGGGAGAGTGATGTGTTAAAGTATAGAAATGTATTTTTCCACCAACGTTGAAAAAAATCTATATTCCTTTGTTGTGTGTCGGATTGCGCTCCTGGCGTGAAATGTTTAGTGTGTTTTTTTGTCTCATTCAGCCATCAGTCACAGGACGCATCCCAAATGGCACCCTATTAATTTTATAGTGCACTACTTTTGACCACGGCGCAAGTAGGATACTAAATACTATATCAGCACTATAAATGGAATAGGGTGCCATTTGGGATACAGTCACATTCTATGCAGGTACTTTATTCTAGCATGACTCCCAACACCCACTCACACTTCTCTATCACTCATTACACCTATACTGTAGCACATTCCTGCAGCTCGCTTTTTACTCAAGCTATTGAGGTAATTGGACCACGAGGGACTGTCTATTTGTTGCTCTGCCTTTTTACTTATTCGCTAACATACTGTTAGTGGTGCGAAACATTTTCATGCCCACTTTGACAGGTAGATTTCCTTGTGGATTTCCTCCTAAAACGAACAAACTGGTTTCTTTTTTGTAAACAATAGTTTTTATTGACTCTAAGAAGAATGGGACAGACTACAACATGAATGACAGAGTTCAACATTAAACAGATGTTTCACTAACACACACAAATACAGTGTTTCCTCTGCCCCTGTCTTACTCTCATCTCCCTGACGTGTGTGACTTAGGAGGCGTGGTATGAGTTCCGGGTCATAGCAGTCATGGAGGAACTGGTCAGCGAGCCCAGTAACACAGTAGGAGTGTCCAGTACAGGTGAGTGAACAACACATCTCCGCATAAACGTCTATGGACACCCCTTCATCACACAAAACATGTCTAGGATTTGAGAGACAGAGGCATGGGGCAAGTGGCAGACTAAAATTGAGATATGGCAGACATTAACTGAAGACATGACAAAACAAGCAAATGGGGATATAATTGTAGGGATTCGTCCTGTTAAAAAAATGTCATGTAATTTGGTGGAGTGGTAATTTAATGGCCCATTTAAATCCCACAAAACTGTATCATACAAAATATACACTACCGGTCAAAGGTTTTTGAACACCTACTCATTCAAGTGTTTTTCTTTATTTTTTACTTTTTTCTACATTGTAGAATAATAATGAAGACATCAAAACTATGAAATAACACATGTGGAATCATGTAGTAAACAAGAAAGTGTTAAACAAATCAAAATATATTTTAGATTCTTCAAATAGCCACACCTTTACTTAACTAGGCAAGTCAGTTAAGAACAAATTCTTATTTTCAATGTTCAGGGGCAGAACGACAGATTTGTACCTTGTCAGCTCAGGGATTTGAACTTGCAACCTTTCGGTTACTAGCCCAACAGTCTAACCACTAGGCTACCCTGCCGCCCTGTCTTGCTGACAGCTTTGCACACCCTTGGCATTCACCTGGAATGCTTTTCCAACAGTCTTGAAGGAGTTCCCACATATGCTGAGCACTTGTTGGCTGCTTTTCTTTCACTCTGCAGTCCGACTCATCCCAAACCATCTCATCGTGGTTGAGATCAGGTGATTGTGGAGGCCAGGTCATCTGATGCAGCACTCCATCACTCTCCTTCTTGGTCAAATAGCACTTACACAGCCTGGAGGTGTGTTGGGTCATCGTTCTGTTTGAAAAACAAACCAGATGGGATGTCGTATCGCTGCAGAATGCTGTGGTAGCCATGCTGGTTAAGTGTGCCTTGAATTCAAAATAAATCATAGACAGTGTCACCAGCAAAGCACCCCCACACCATAACACCACCTCCTCCATGCTTTACAGTGCGAAATACACATGCGGAGATCGTCCGTTCACCCACACCACGTGTCACAAAGACACGGTTGTTCGAACCAAAAATCTTCAATTTGGACTCCAGACCTAAGGACAAATTTCCACCGGCCTAATGTCCATTGCTTGTGTTTCTTGGCCCAAGCAAGTCTATTCTTATTATTGGTGTCCTTTAGTAGTGGTTTCTTTGCAGCAATTCGACCATGAAGGCCTGATTCACACAGTCTCCTCTGAACAGTTGATGTTGAGATGTGTCTGTTACTTGAACTCTGTGAAGCATTTATTTGGGCTGCAATTTCTGAGGCTGGTAAATCTAATGAACTTATCCCCTGCAGCAGAGGTAACTCTGGGTCTTCCATTCCTGTGGCGGTCCTCATGAGAGCCAGTTTCATCATAGAGCTTGATGGTTTTTGCGACTGCACTTGAAGAAACTTTCAAAGTTCTTGACATTTTCCGTATTGACTGACCTTCATGTCTTAAAGTGATGATGGACTGTCATTTCTCTTTGCTTATTTGAGCTGTTCTTGCCATAATATGGACTTTTACCAAATCTATCTTCTGTATACCACCCCTACCTTGTCACAACACAACTGGTTGGCTCAAACGCATTAAGAAGGAATGAAATTCCACAAATTAACTTTTAAGAAGGCACACCTGTTAATTGAAATGCATTCCAGGTGACTACCTCATGAAGCTGGTTGAGAGAATGCCAAGTGTGCAAAGCGGTCATCAAGGCAAAGGGTGGCTATTTGAAGAATCTCAAATATAAAATATATTTTCATTTGTTTAACACTTGTTTGGTTACTACATGATTCCATATGTGTTATTTCATAGCGTTTATGTCTCACTATTATTCTACAATGTAGAAAATAGTAAAAATAAAGAAAAACCCTTGAATGAGTTGGTGTTCTAAAACTTTTGACCGGTAGTGTATATTGTAAGAGATCCAGAGGGATTGCCAATTCTTAAGTGTCAAATGTGACAATGACCATAGGAGTTAGCAAGACAGCACTAACACATCTGGGACCAGGCACGAATACTTCCTGGAACAGGCTGAAAAGTATGACATCACAAAACCCCCGTTCATATTCCTCCTATGGACATTCCACATAGGATATCCATCTTCAGTGCTGTCAGGTTGAAATACTCTCTACCCTGTGATGTTGTTCTGGTGTGGAGGTCACAGGGAATATATTGTCACAGAAATTGCGACTGTGAGCAACTGTGAAAGCATCGCCAGAGCTGCAAAAATTTCTGTGGTGGAATTATTGTAATCAAAAGGAGAGACTTTTAAGATTTCTTCAAAACAATAAAAGTTTACTATTTAATTACTGCAGTAATGGAGCTGATCGGTAATCACCCCTGGAGGTGATCACTGAGAACTCAATGAGCTGGTTTGAGCCACAGCATTTTATAGCAAAGTCCATCCTTCAGTCTACATGACAAACAGATGTATGGAATGGGTCACAAGGTTAAGATTTGTATGAAAGATACTTATAATTCACAGCAGACAGTATCTGCTCTAAAAACATGAGAACTCATTGAGTAGAGACCAGTGTCTGGCCCCCCAACTCCATACTGAAGCCATCTCTCCCTGGTACCTTATAGAACAGAAACATTAACTCATGCTCTGGAATGCGGTATCATCCAAAGACATCGTAAATCTTCCAGAGGCCCATCCTCAGTAGAACACATACAAATGAGCATTATATTTGATGCAATTATAGCATTATAACATAATCTTGTAATTTCCACCATAATTCACAAGTTTACTTCCTAAACTTGAAAGTACTTTGCTGCCCCCTCCTGATGAAATACTTGTACTACATTTTTTTTTTGAAGTATTTGATCATAGTCTTGCTGAATGTTGATATTTCAAATTCTCCCTAAGATAAAATGAGGAGGGCGGGAACATATTCAGTATCCAGTCATCTAGACAGTCTGTGGTCATGAAAGTATAGTAGATGAGGAAAGGAGTTTCCTAATCCATTTCCATTAATTAAGTGTCTGTCGAATCAGGACTGTAAATGATGAGTCGCTGAATTAGGTGAATTGGACGGCCAGTTGGTGTGGTGATTGGCAGCAGCCAGCTAGACACACGCACACGCACGCACACACACACACACACACACACACACAGTTGGTGTGGTGACTGGTAGAGGCCTGCAGATGTCAGATGTCAGGCCCTCCCATACGTAGTAATCAGTTACATTCTCCTTAAAGTCCAAGCCTAGTACAAAGGCTATGTGGAGTTACTCAAGTCATTTACACAATGTAATACACTTTTCTTGCTCACAAGATTGCATGTTTAATGGCTAGACTGGAAAGATTTGCTTTCTTATATACCAATATGCTTAGTTACTATACCAATATAAAGCTAATATACTTATTATTGTGGGTGGATTTCGGTCACAGTATTGTTTTGGGTCAAAGACCTGTCCAAGCCTATAGCCTCCTGGCAGAAAAGTCAGGTCATGTCTCGCTTTCCCACTCTCATTCTCTCTCCCTCTCTCTTCCTCCCTCTCTCCCCTCCCCTCTACCTTTCTCCCCTCTCATCCCTCTCTCTCTCTCTTTCACACCCCCCACCTCCTGTTCCCCAGACTTCTTCCCTCCCCCGGAAATGGTGGATGAGGGGGGGCTGGCGCGGCCGGTGGTGGCTGGCATCGTGGCTACCATCTGTTTCCTGGCAGCTGCTGTCCTCTTTAGCACACTGGCAGCCTGCTTCGTCAACAAGCAGCGCCGACGAAAGCTCAAGAGGAGGAGAGGTGAGACACATATAGAGACATAAGGATTTGCAGACAGACTCACATACACATGATTTGACAGCTGATATAGCAATATAGAGCTCTCTTGATATTTCTTTGAATAGACATCAAATTAAACATTGAATTTATCCCCCCCACCTCTTTTTCAGACCCCCCTCTCTCGATAACACACTGCAGAAAAAGTGTGGAAACTCCGTAAGTAACCCTAAGCCAACAACACTTTTCTCTTTTTCTTACTTCGTTGCAAATTATGCAAATCAAGGGCAGGGTGCACTGCATCACACCTCAAGGCTTCTAGCAGACACACCCATCAAATAGAGAAAGCTTATTGGCAGGACCACCAATTACTGGCCAGCGATTGGCCAGATATTGACGGACAGGGGGTGGTCACTGTGTAGCTAGCTATTACCCGTAGTTCATCTCAGCAAAGCTCATACTTGCTCTTTAACGGTCATATTTGGAACCAACACATTCTTAATGCTAATCCCAGATACTTGTCACGTACAGTAAATGCTCAATATGATATTGAAAAAATACAACTCATATTTTAGAAACATTCAAAATTCAAATCATGTTGTCGATAATTCCCAACAAAATGCGGCCTAGAGAAAACACTTTCAGCTACCTGTTTTCATTCATGTAATTTTAATGGACTAGTAGAGCTGAGCTTGTACACAAGCTTGTCTTTGTCACGGCCCAGGAAGTTAAATTCATCATTCTTGACCTTGTTTTCCTAATAACAGTGGGACTGAACGATCAATACCTCTTGGTCACAGAGAGGTTGTCATGGCCGTGTTCACAAACATTGGTGTCTAATCTAGCAACCAAGTCTTTGTGTGTGTTCCCAATATAGTGCATTACTTTTGACCAGAGCCATATGGGGTGCTGGTAAAAAAAAGTAGTGCACTATAAAGGGAACAGGGTGTAATTTGAGACGCAGTCCAAGAAAACAACCCTACATAGAGACATCAATCAAAAATCCCTGACATTAAAGGCAGAACGTTTGATAATTATTTGAGGGCGGTGCTTCAGAGGTCTGACAGACTGTTGGATTGGAGAAGTGGTTCTCCCTCAGATCTTTCCAAGGGCCTCATTTGGCTACTGTGGCCTCATTAAAATAGCATCTTAATCGCCACATAGATTCTCTCTTTCTCAAACTCATTCCTTCTGTGGGCTTTGAGGACTGAACAAGCATATATCGTTGAGCTGCATTCCATAGAAGTATAATATATTTTGATCCATTCACTTACAGAGCATGTTTTGTTGAACTCCTGGTGTCGTGGTACTAACATTGCAACAGGACGTACAAACAACATTTTAGGAGAAGAGAATGTGTTATGTCTATAAAGTTGTGGTGTTTTAAATGTCATGTAAGAGGTAAAAAATCAACAAAGTAACAGGTAAGTATCCGATTTGTCACTGTAGCCTGTTATTTTTCCAAAAGCTGCCACTTGATTGTGATTCCTGTCTTTAGCCCTCGTCTTGGGACTCCATTTGACCCTTTTAACACTAAAGTGCCGACCCGAACCGTACTGTGCTGGTTCGGATGTTTTCCTTCTACATTGTCCTATCCTGCAAACTTCCAGCAACTATGGTGGGTATGTAACCAGGCCAGCCTAGTACAGCTCGGCTTATCATGGCCCGGCTCAGTAGTAGTGTGAAAAGGGCAATAGGTTATATAGTCCAAAGTAAACTTTTTTCTTCCGTGATAACTCAATCTTAACCTTACGTAGCAGGTGGGAAAAAATGCCTGAGCGATGTTCCCAGACCCATTTTTCACGAGAAACGGAAGATAGGTTGAAAATACTGTATCCCTTAAAAACGGATGTTAGCCCTTTTCTGGCAACAGTGCATAGGCTAATCCAACCTAGATGATGTGCAATTATAAATCAGACCACTAGGACACACACAAGCGCTAACATGCTATTGCTAACCCATATCCTCAGTTCATGGATGAAAGATGAAGTCAGGTGAAAGCTGTGATCAGAGACCAGCTTCAGATACTGAAAGGAGATAAATCCCTCTCTCTGTGTTAGTATTGGTGTAGATTGAAATTGCTGATCTTGGGTCGCTGATGTTGGGTCAGTTTTGCTTTTCCAAACCAATGGTTAAAATCAAATCAAATTTTATTGGTCACATACACATGGTTAGCAGATGTTATTGCGAGTGTAGTGAAATGCTTGTGCTTACAGTTAAGGTTAGAAATTGGGGAGGGAAGCTGATCCTAGATCTGTAACTAGGGAAACTTCACCCCGTAACGTAAGTATTCAGCCTGGACTATGTTCTGTTCTGTCCCCTATGCCTATCTCCTCTACGCTCACTATGTGTATGACTATAGGTTAGCAGAGGATCTGGCTGAAAGGCTGCGGTTGAAAAGTGGCTCACTGGCAAAGTACGGCTGTTACATGCGAGTTTCCAGAATCCCCTGACTTGTTCTTATTTTCTCATTATTCCTCTTTCCTACCCTGACAACAATGTTGTTCTTTGATCCTTGTCGAGAATACTTTTTTGGCGCTGGCAAGAACTGAAGTTTAACATGGTAAAAAACATGCATGCTGTGAATTATGTTTCCTAGCTGTCTTTTTCCATTTGGATCCTGGGGCCTCCCTCATGCTTCTTCACACCATCCTGGCCCCTGGCTTTACTACCCATGCTTCTGTGCAGTGGTGTGTCCAGAACATTTTGAATGGGGCGGCCAAGGTGGGGCACCGACACAGTTTAGGTGGGCCATAACATTTTGAAACTTAATCAATGCTAGTTGGATTTTTTCAATATAATTATGATTGTTCCACACATTAATTTGAGCTTCTTTGTGAGAATATATCCCAGTATCTATTTTTAGAGCTGAAGAAGATCATATTTTAACCTCATAAGAGCTTACACTACCGGTCAAAAGTTTTAGAACACCTACTCATTTAAGGATTTTTCTTTATTTTTACTATTTTCTACATTGTAGAATAATACTGAAGACATCAAAACATTGAAATAACACATATGGAATCATGTAGTAACCAAAAAAGTGTTAAAGAAATCAAAATATATTTTATATTTGAAATTCTTCAAATAGTCACCCTTTGCACATGCTTGGCATTCTCTCAACCAGCTTCACCTGGAATGCTTTTCCAACAGTCTTGAAGGAGTTCCCACATATGCTGAGCACTTGTTGGCTGCTTTTCCTTCACTCTGCGGTCCGACTCATGCCAAACCATCTCAATTTGGTTGAGGTCGGGGGATTGTGGAGGCCAGGTCATCTGATGCAGCACTCCATCACTCTCCTTCTTGGTTAAATAGCCCTTACACAGCCTGGAGGTGTGTTGGGTCATTGTCCTGTTGAAAAACAAATGATAGTCCACTAAGCCCAAACCAGATGGGATGGTGTATCGCTGCAGAATGCTGTGGTAGCCATGCTGGTTAAGTGTGCCTTGAATTCGACATAAATCACAGACAGTGTCACCAGAAAATCACCCGCTTCTCACAAAGACACTGCAGACCAAAGGTGAAATTTCCACCGGTCTAATGTCCATTGCTCGTGTTTCTTGGCCCAAGCAAGTCTCTTCTTATTATTGGTGTCCTTTAGTAGTGGTTTCTTTGCAGAAATTTGACCATGAAGGCCTGATTCACACAGTCTCCTCTGAACAGTTGATATTGAGATGTGTCGGTTACTTGAACTCTGTGAAGCATTTATTTGGGCAGCAATTTCTGAGGCTGGTAACTCTAATGAACTTATCCCCTGCAGCAGAGGTAACTCTGGGTCTTCCTGTCCTGTGGTGGTTTTGCAACTGCACTTGAAGAAACTTTCAAAGTTCTTCAAATGTTTCAGATTGACTGACCTTCATGTCTCAAAGTAATGATGGACTGTCATTTCTCTTTGCTTATTTGAGCTGTTCTTGCCATAATATGGCCTTGGTCTTTAACCAAATAGGGCTATCATCTGTATACCCCCCTCACCTTGTCACAACACAACTGATTGGCTCAAACTCATTAAGAATGAAAATAAATTCCACAAATTAACTTTTAACAAGGCACACCTGTTAATTGAAAGGCATTCCAATTGACTGCCTCATGAAGCTGGTTGAGAGAATGCCAAGAGTGTGCAAAGCTGTCATCAAGGGAAAGGGTGGCTATTTGAAGAATCTCAAATATAAAATATATTTTGATTTGTTTAACACTTTTTTGGTTACTACATGATTCCATATTTGTTATTTCATAGTTTTGATATCTTCACTATTACTCTACAATGTAGAAAATAGTACAAATAAAGAAAAACCCTTGAATGAGCAGGTGTTCTAAAACTTTTGACGGGTAGTGTAGGTATGGTAAATCATAAATCAATTCTAAAAGTCTTGTTACAGTGTTTGCATTCAAGGTCAGGATTTTATGTAAGGGTATTAGAATACAGCCGTAAATTCACTTGAAAGTGCCATCCAGAGTGCAAATTATACCGCAGGGCTAAAATAAAATTGGGGGTGGGGGGGCGTGGCACCCTGGGCCACAGGCACTAGCTTTACTCTGCTCAGCAGTTCACCATGGTACACTAAAACACTTTATCAATGTTATCATGGAAAGTTGACACATTTTCCAAACTCTGAAATCTCACTTGAAAAGAACAACTGACCAAACTGCTGATTGAGCCTAATGAGATAAATTATCCTGTTCTTCAATTCATTAATTTAATGAACCACTCTTTTGTGTGTCTTCTCCCCCCAGTTCTAATAACTGCTACCTTTCATGACTTTTGGATATGGCTTAATGGTTTACACACCATGTCAAGCAGAAATCTCTTGTATTGTACATATGATCCTATTATTTGTGTAATATGCAGTACTCATCAACGTTGCATACTTTCCATCCACTTGTCATTGAAGAAAAAGTGAAGGAGTTTGCCTTGGCTATGGTTATGTACTTAAATGTTATCTTCCAAATCTCTCTAATCACTGTACATATTATAAGGCTTGAACATAGTCACAGAAGAAAGAGAACAGAAATTCAAAACAATGTTTAATGTATTGTTGTCAATGGGGTATTTGTGGACAATCCATTTTTCTTGGAGGGCAAGCTGTCATTATTGGCTTCTGTAAATGTTGGCACAAGCCAATTGCACTCCAGTTCACTAAGTCACTTTAGAGCAATAGAACAATGAAATATATATATATACACAGTGCATTCAGAAAGTATTCAGACCCCTTGACTTTTTCCACATTTTGTTACGTAAATAGTTTTTTCCCCCGTCATCAATCTACACACAATACCCCATAATGACAAAGCAAAAACACGTTTTCAGAAAGTTTTGCAAATGTATAAAAAAAAAAAACGGAAATATGACATTTACATAAGTATTTTCACCCTTTACTCAGTACTTTGTTGAAGCACCTTTGGCAGCGATTACAGCCTCAAGTCTTCTAAGGGTATCACGCTACAAGCTAGGCACAACTCGATTTGGGGAGTTTCTCCCATTCTTCTCTGCAGATCCTCTAAGCTCTGTCAGGTTGCATGGGGAGTGTCGCTGCACAGCTATTTTCAGGTCTTTCCAGCAATGTTCGATTGGGTTCAAGTCCGGGCTCTGGCTGGGCCACACAAGGACCTTCAGAGACTTGTCCCGAAGCCACTCCTGCGTTGCCTTGGCTGTGAGTTTAGGGTCGTTGTCCTGTTGGAAGGTGAACCGGGGCGGCAGCGTAGCCTAGTGGTTAGAGCATTGGACTAGTAACCGAAAGGTTGCAAGATCGAATCCCCAAACTGACAAGATACAAATCTGTCGTTCTGCCCCTGAACAAGGCAGTTAACCCACTGTTCCTAGGCCATCATTGAAAATAAGAATTTGTTCTTAACTGACTTGCCTAGTTAAATAAAGGTAAAATTTAAAAAAAACTTTGCCCCAGTCTGCGGCCCTGAGCGCTCTGGAGCAGGTTTTCATCAAGGATCTCTCTGTTCTTCACTCCATTCATCTTCACCTTGATCCTGACTAGTCTGTCAGTCCCTGCTACTGAAAAAAATCTCCACAGCATGATGCTGCCACCACCATGCTTCACTGTAGGGATGGTTACAGCTTTCTTCCAGATGTGACGCTTGGCATTCAGGCCAAAGAGTTCAATCTTGGTTTCATCAGACCAGAGAATCTTGTTTCTCATGGTCTGAGAGTCCTTAAAGGTGTGCCTTTTACTGAGGGGTGGCTTCTGTCTGGCCACTCTACCATAAAGGCCTGATTGGTGGAGTGCTGCAGAGATGGTTGTCATTCTGGAACGTTCTCCCATCTCCACAGAGGCACTCTGGAGCTCTGTCAGAGTGACCATCGGGTTCTTGGTCACCTCCCTGAGCTATGTCCTTTTCCCCCGATTGCTCAGTTTGGCAGACAATTCCTTCAACCTCATGGCTTGGTTTTTGCTCTGACATGCACTGTCAACTGTGGGACCTTATATAAACAGGTGTGTGCCTTTACGAATCATGTCCACTCAATTTAATTTACCACAGGTGGCCTCCAATCAAGTTGTAGAAATATCTCAAGGATGATCCATGGAAAGAGGATGCACCTGAGCTCAATTTCGAAGTCTCATAGCAAAGGGTCTGAATACTTATGTAAATAAGGTATTTCTGTTTTTCTTTATAAATTAGCAAAAATGTCTAAAAAGCTGTTTTCGGTTTGTCATTATGAGGTATTCGGTGTAGATTGATGAGGATTTAAAAAATATTTAATCAATTTTAGAATAAGGCTGTAACATAACAAAATGTTTAAAAAGTCAAGGGGTCTGAATATTTCCCAAATGCACTGTATATACAAGGTTGAAGTCGGAAGTTTACATACACTTAGGTTGGAGTCATTAAAACTTGTTTTTCAACCACTTCACAAATTTCTTGTTTGGCAAGTCGGTTAGGACATCTACTTTGTGCATGACACAAGTAATTTTTCCAACAATTGTTTACAGACAGATTATTTCACTTATAATTCACCTTATCACAATTCCAGTGGGTCAGAAGTTTACATACACTAAGTTGACTGTGCCTTTAAACAGCTTGGACAATTACAGAAAATGATGTCATGGCTTTAGAAGCTTCTGACAGGCTAATTGACATAATTGGAGACAATTGAAGGTGTACCTGTGGATGTATTTCAAGGCCTACTTTCAAACTCAGTGCCTCTTTGCTTGGCATCATGGGGAAATCAAAAGAAATCAGCCAAGACCTCAGAAAAACAATTGTAGACCTCCACAAGTCTGGTTCATCATTGGGAGCAATTTCCAAACGCCTGAAGGTACCACGTTCATCTGTACAAACAATAGTAAACAAGTATAAACACCATGGGACCACGCAGCTGTCATACCGCTCAGGAAGGAGACGTGTTCTGTCTCCTAGAGATGAACGTACTTTGGTGCGAAAAGTGCAAATCAATCCCAGAACAACAGCAAAGGACCTTGTGAAGATTCTGGAGGAAACAGGTACAAAAGTATCTATATCCACAGTAAAACGAGTCCTATATCGACATAACCTGAAAGGCCGCTCAGCAAGGAAGAAGCCACTGCTCCAAAACCGCCATAAAAAAGCCAGACTACGATTTGCAACTGTACATGGGGACAAAGATCGTACTTTGTGGAGAAATGTCCTCTGGTCTGATGAAACAAAAATAGAACTGTTTGGCCATAATGACCATCGTTATGTTTGGAGGAAAAGGGGGACGCTTGCAAGCCGAAGAACACCATCCCAACATGAAGCACGGGGGTGGCAGCATCATGTTGTGGGGGTGCTTTGCTGCAGGAGGGACTGGTGCACTTCACAAAATAGATGGCATCATGTTGGAGGAAAATTATGTGGATATATTGAAGCAAATCTCAAGACATCAGTCAGGAAGTTAAAGCTTGGTCGCAAATGGGTCTTCCAAATGGACAATGACCCCAAGCATGCTTCCAAAGTTGTGGCAAAATGGCTTAAGAACAAAGTCAAGGTATTGGAGTGGCCATCACAAAGCCCTGACCTCAATCCCACAGAAAATGTGTGGGCAGAACTGAAAAAGGGTGTGCGAGCAAGGAGGCCTACAAACCTGACTCAGTTACCCCAGCTATGCCAGGAGGAATGGGCCAAAATTCACCCAACTTATTGTGGAAAGCTTGTGGAAGGCTACCAGAAGCGTTTGACCCAAGTTAAACAATTTAAAGGCAATACTAATTGAGTGTATGTAAACTTCTGACCCACTGGGAATGTGATGAAAGAAATACAAGCTGAAATAAATAATTCTCTCTACTATTATTCTGGCATTTTACATTCTTAAAATAAAGTAGTGATCCTAACTGACCTAAAACGGATTTTTTTCTAGGATTAAATGTCAAGAATTGTGAAAAACTGAGTTTAAATGTATTTGGCTAAGGTGTATGTAAACTTCCGACTTCAACTGTGTGTGAGTGTATATATATATCCTTTACTTATTCTCCATCCCACCAATATAAACTATTAACTGCTAATAGGAACAAGGGTGTGTGTGGTGCTGCTACCAAAGCCAGACATAGGGATACCCCCGTTCTCTCTGAAATGCATTACTTCCACAGTACCCAGTATGTAGTCCTAGCATGTGTGGGTGTCCAATGGTATTCTGAATGACTCATTGTGCCTAATAAATGGCGAGCTTGTCAGACGTGCATCGTACAAATATCTTCCTCTCTGTTTCTAGCTCTTGCTTCTATCTCCTCTCCTCCCTTTTCTCTCTGTCTTGCCTCCCTTTTGCTTTCTGCTTGTTTCTCCGACTCAGCTTATCCCCATCTTCCTCCTTCCTCTTCCTTTTTTAGCCTCTTTTTCCATCTAATTTTTTGCTTACCCCGTTTCTCTGACTGTATCTCTTTCTCCCCCCTCTCTGTCTCTATCTTTTTATCCCTACCCAGCCTTTTATTTTAGATTCTCACACCCTCTGTCACTCACTCCGTTTCTCTGACCATCTCTTTCTCTCTCTCTCCCTCCCTCCTCTCTGTCTCTCCTCTATCATCCCTCACTCTCTTTCTCTGTTTGGACATGTGGAAGCTCTGGAGACTCATTGACAGCATTCCTCCTCCTCCCTCTTCTCCCTTTTTTCTTCTTCCTCTCCCGTCTCTGTTGTATTTCCCAACGCAGGACTCCTCTTAGCCCATTGCCCGGCATAGAGCCCTACTGTGAGGGGCCAGACGCCAGCAGCTACCGGCCCCCACCCTCCAGCCCTCAGTGAGTGTGGCTACCTGCACCTTTTTCAGCCCGCCCCTCAGTCAGTGTGCTGCTGGCTGGCCTGGCCGCATGCTTCATGTGCTGGGCACAGTCGCACGGTCACATGCCGGTTCAAGCAGTTGGGGCCCTAAGCTTCCTCACGGTCCACTCACAGGAGATGCAGAATTATTGAGTAGATACAGCTGTAAAAAGATACGCACTAAGCAACCTACCTGGAGTCATACTTGTTTTATGGTCCCCGGAGATGTCATAGTCTTAGATGTCCAGCAGAGGGTGACGTGCGTACAGCATTGTTGGGTAGAAAGTGCCCTTTGAGAAAGCTGTTGAGCTGAATTTAAATACATCTGAATCAAGACGAAAGCCCTAGATCCCGATATCTCAGAAATGTTCCCAAAATGGGCCAACCGGCAATTTAGACCAGTACTATTAATGGTCTCCCCGAGGTGTGTGCAAACGTAGTGTGATAGCACTGCGAACTGAGAAGGATTTTCAGCAGTCAGACTGCTCCAAACTCAAATTGACATATAAGCCACCGTAAGTGGTGAAACTACAGTGAATTACACTGAGTGTACAAAACATTAAGAACACCTGCTCTTTAAAAAAAAATTGCCTTTGAATGCTGCTGTGTTTTTCACCCACAACTGTGGGAAGTATTGGAATCAACATGGGCCAGCATCCGTGTGGAACACTTTCGATACCTTGCAAAGTTCATGCCCTGACGAATTGAGGCTTTTCTGAGGGCAAAAGAGGGTGCAACTCAATATTAGGAAGGTGTTCCTAATGATTTGTACACTCAATGAATATGAATAACACAAGTGCCTGATTCAACATTACACAGGAGGCCATTGTATTCAGTTTTCCCGAAATGGTACCAATTGCCCCCCGATGCTGACCACCATGCTGGACATGTAAGATGAAACCACTCCAGTGTTCAGAATGGACAAAATGTTTACTCTCCTTTGAATCGACAGGTGACTCTGTGCCATTGAGGATTTCCACTGGGCGTACATACCCAGTATTCTCTCTTCCCATCTCGTGGGTTTCATTGGTCGGGCTGCTGCTGCTGCTTCTCCTCACGTCCCACCCCCTAATTTCCCTCCTGTGCCATACACTGAGAATATAACAGGAACATTAGAGGAACATATTGCCACTTGTCATGAAGCTCCCGGGCATAGCATCCCATGCTCTGGCCTGACCTGTTTAAAACCTAGCACAGGTAGACCAATGACGTTTTAAGTTTGGGATGGCTATACAAAGGGAACAGGTCTGGTGTACAACAACTGGAAATCAATGAGTTTGGTTAATTGATTACATCAGGGAGACCATTGGAAAATGGAGTCTCTTTAGTTCTACTACAAATGAGATTGATATTCAACAGAAGCTGACAGTTATTCAGTAATTATGACAATTTGCTTTTACTGCCCCATTATCTGTTACTTTAATTTCTAGTCAAACCTGTTGTCCCTGCATCAATGTGTACAATGTGTGCGGAGTTTTGGCAAATGTAACTTTCTTTCCCTATCAAAAGTGCAAATTACTCCCACAGAGTTATTTGAAGTCTGGACTCTGACTCCAAAAACACCCCTAGTAGTCTTTGGTTTTGGGGAAGGTTAGGTTACCACATAATTCAAATAACTCTGTGGCAGTGACATATGTCAAGACTCACCCACATACTTTACATATACAGTACCAGTCAAAATTTTGGACACACCTACTCAGTCAAGGGTTTTTCTTTATTTTGATTATTTTCTACATTGTAGAGTAATAGCGAAGACATCAAAACTATGTAGTATCATGTAACCAAAAAAGTGTTAAACACTCTTGGCATTCTCTCAACCAGCTTCACGAGGTAGTCACCTGGAATGCATTTCAATTAACAGGTGTGCCTTGGCATTCTCTCAACCAGCTTCACCTGGAATGCTTTTCTATCAGTCTTGAAGGAGTTGAGCACTTTTTGGCTGCTTTTCCATCACTGCGGTCCAACTCATCCCAAACCATCTCAATTGGGTTGAGGTCGGGTGATTGTGGAGGCCAGGTCATCTGATGCAGCTCTCCATCACTCTCCTTCTTGGTCAAATAGCCCTTGCACAGCCTGAAGGTGTGTTGGGTCATTGTCCTGTTGAAAAACAATTGACAGTCCCACTAAGCGCAAACCAGATGGGATGGTGTATCCCTGCAGAATGCTGTGGTAGCCATGCTGGTTAAGTGTGCCTTGAATTCTAAATAAATCACAGACAGTGTCACCAGCAAAGCACCATCACACTTCATGCTTCACGGTGGGAACCACACATGCAGAGATCATCCGTTCACCTACTCTGTGTCTCACAAAGAACCAAAAATCTCAAATTTGGACTCGTCAGACTAAGGTACAGATTTCCACCGGTCTAATGTCCATTGTTCGTGTTTCTTGGCCCAAGCAAGTCTCTTCTTCTTATTGGTGGCCTTTAGTAGTAGTTTATTTGCAGATTCACGCATTCTCCTCTGAATAGTTGATGTTGAGATGTGTCTGTTACTTGAACTCTGTGAAGCATTTATTTGGGCTGCAATTTCTGAGGCTGGTAACTCTAATGAACGTATCCTCTGCAGCAGAGGTAACTCTGCGTCTTCCTTTCCTGTAGTGGTCCTCATGAGAATCAGTTTCATCATAGCGCTTGATGGTTTTTGAAGAATCTTTCAAAGTTGTTGAAATGTTCCATATTGACTGACCTTCATGTCTTAAAATAATGATGTACTGCCATTTCTCTTTGCTCTTATCTGTATACCACCACTACCTTGTCACAACACAACTGATTGACTCAAACGCATTAAGAAGGAAAGAAATTCCTTACATTAACTTTTAACAAGGCAGCGTAGCCTAGTGGGTAGAGCGTTGGACTGTCGTTCTGCCCCTGAACAAGGCAGTTAACCCACTGTTCCTAGGCCGTCATTGAAAATAAGAATTTGTTCTTAACTTCTATGGGCTACGTGGGACACTAGCGTCCCACCTGCGGGACACAGCCAGTGAAATATCAGGGCGGCAAAAACAACAAAATGGCATAATTTAACTTTCTCAAACATACAACTATTTTACACCATTTTAAAGATACACTTCTCCTTGATGTAACCACATTGTCCGATTTCAAAAAGGCTTTACAGCAAAAGCAAAACATTAGATTATGTTAGGAGAGTACATAGACAAAAATAATCACACAGCCATTTTCCAAGCAAGGACATGTGTCAATAAAACCCAAAACACAGCTAAATGAAGCACTAACCTTTGACGATCTTCATCAGGTGACACTCCTAGGACATTATGTTACACAATACATGTATGTTTTGTTTGATAAAGTTCCTATTTATATCCAAAAACAGCATTTTACATTGGCGTGTGATGTTCAGAAAATGTTTTCCCACCAAAACGTCCGGTGAATGTGCACATCAATTTACAAAAATACTCATCATAAACGTTGACAAAATATATAACAATTATATAAAGAATTATAGATAGACTACTCCTGGATGCAACCGCTTTGTCAGATTTTAAAATAGCTTTACGGAGAAAGCACATTTTTCAATATTGTGAGTACATAGCTCAGCCATCACAGAGAGCTATACAGATACCCGCCAAGTTCGGGGCAACCTAAACTCAGAATTAGTATTAGAAATATTCTCTTACCTTTGCTGATCTTTGTCAGAATGCACTCCCAGGACTGCTACTTCCACAAGAAATGTTGTTTTTGTTCGAAATAATCCATATTTATGTACAAATACCTCCGTTTTGTTCGTGTGTACAGATCACTTATCCAAAGGCATAACGCGCGAGCACGGAACCAGAGACAAAAAGTCAAAATGTTCCATTACCGTACTTAGAAGCATGTCAAACGCTGTTTAAAATCAATCTTTATGGTATTTTCAAAGTACAATTGTGATAATATTCCAACCGGACAATAGCATATTCATTCAAGAAGAAAAAGAAGGAATGGCGCGCTCGCGTCACTGTGCATATCCAATCCCTTTGTTGCCAGGCAGACCACTCAGTAGCTCCTATACTCTGCCCAGTGGCAGAAGAATGCTCAAACCACTTTCTGAAGGCTGTTGACAGCCAATGGAAGCCTTAGGAAGTGCAACGTCACCCCACAGACACTGTAGTTTCGATAGAGAATCAAAAGAAGAACTACAATTCTCAGACTTTCCACTTCCAGCTTGGATGTTTCTCAGGTTTTTGCCTGCCATATGAGTTCTGTTGTACTCACAGACACCATTCAAACAGTTTTTAGAGACTTCAGAGTGTTTTCTATCCAAATCTACTAATAATAAGCATATTCTAGTTTCTGGGCCAGAGTAGTAACCTGTTTAAATTGGGTACGTTTTTCATCCGGCCGTGAAAATACTGCCCCCTAGCCCAGACAGGTTAACTGACTTGCCTAGTTAAATAAAGGTAAAAAAATTGAAGCTGAAATTAGGATTTTATTTTAGGAATAAGGCTTGTTTTTCTTTTGAAGCCAGAAGGAGGCTAGTATCAGCTACATTTATGCCTTTACTAGACTATAGGGATATTTTATATATGAATGCTTTCGCTTAGTGTTTGAGATCAATTGACACCCTTTACCATGGCACTCTGAGATTTATTTTAAATTGCAAAACCCTTACGCACCACTGCACTTTGTATACCAGGGTTGGCTGGCCTTCTCTAGTCACTCGTAGGCTCAGTCACTGGTATTACAAAGCCATTTTGGGTTTACTACCTTTTTATTTGGGCATTTTTATTGTTCAGAAATGTGGTGTGTACTCTCTTCGTTCGCGGGACTTTATCCTGCTAACTGTTCCAAATGTCCGAACTGAATTTGGTAAAAGGGCTTTTATGTACTCTGCGCCATCGTCTTGGAATGCCTTACAAAATACTTTTAAACTGGATGAACTTGTCCCGATTGGTATTTTTAAATCACGGATGAATGATCTGGAGACTGATTCCCTGACCTGTCAATGTTTTTAATTTGCTGTTTTTGATTTTGTTATATTCTTTGTTAATTCTATGGTTCTTACTAGATTACTTGTAGTTTTTCATGTTGTTTATCTGTAATTTTTGTAATGACTTGGCGCTGCCTATCTTGGCCAGGACGCTCTTGAAAAAGAGATTTTAAATCTCAATGAGCCCTTCCTGGTTAAATAAAGGTTCAATTTTTAAAAAAAAGGTAAAATAAAAAATAAATAATAATAAACACCTGTTAATTGAAATGCATTCTGGGTGACTGCCTCATGAATCTGGGCAAGACAAGGGTGGCTACTTTGCAGAATCTCAAATATATTTTGATTTGTATAACACTTTTTAGGTTACTACATTATTCCATATGTGTTATTTAATAGTTTTGATGTCTTCACTATTATTCTACAATGTAGAAAATAGTAAAAATATAGAAAAACCCTTGAATGAGTAGGTGTGTCCTAACTTTTGACTGGGACTGTACATGCATGGGCAGCACTTTCGACTGGGAATGAAAGTTACAGATTGTGGTTTAAACATGGCAAATATGTTGCTATAAAAATGTCAACATCATTCAGTTCTTAATTTAACTGTGTGTTGAAAGTACCGGTAACAATTTACTTGAAGTGTGCAGGTGTAATCCATTATGCTGTTAGAATGCATCATAAGACTTGTCATAAGAATGTATGGCCCCCTTATTATCTTATAATTACTCTCATAATCATCCTTACTAAATAAGCCATTTTGAGTCACTTTTAAGAAAATGTCCTACATTTCCGACATAGATGGACATATTATAAGCGTATTATAAGAAATAAAGGTTCATACATGATTATAACAAGCATGCAGGCTTTCATCAAAGGCTTTCCAAAGTAAAATGAATTTTTACAGAATGAATTTTAGACTTTTGGAAATGTTAATGTGGCTGTCTGCAGGACGTACTCACACAATACATAGTTGTTCTATGTCAGTTTCAACATAAATATTTAAATCTCATCAAATTTCACTGTGGTTTCCCAGGAGTTCGTCCTATCTTTAGACAAGCAAGTCTTTTCACTGTTCCTTTGTTGTCAATAACAATAACACCTTTTTTTTGCTAGAATTGACAGCATACTGTAGAAATCTCCCTCATGTTGGTATGTCACAAAAAGTCTTAGCTGAATATACCTTGTGTCCTTCCAGATTGTTTGCATCCGAGCGGCCCCTGAATCTCTTTGTGATGAACCTGCCGCCTGCACACCCGTGCTTGACTTAACCCTGCCCAAACTAGAAACCCTTTCTTATTTTCTTTGTGAATTGATTTCATGTGATACGTAGTTAATTCAACACAATGTTATTTTCTCCTGGCAGTTACTCTTTTCTATGCTTTGCTGTTTTCCCCTCAGCTATTCTGTTGGATTCCTTGAAAAGTAAAGAGTATTTAGTGTTAAGTTTAGTAGAGTGAGTATGTGTAATTGGTAAGCATACAGTGTTGGTGCCAAATGGTGCTCCTGTTACTGTATAAAAGCACATGACACAGTATATACAGTACATACAGTAACATACTAGAAGTATAATGTTGTATTTGTGACCACCTGTAATTTTACAGCGTTGTAATCAAACCAGTGAATCTATATGACCAGGAGAACCCTTATGAGGTTCTCACTTTTATATACGTGTATTGTCCTCATCTGCTGTACTGCTAAAATTCATGCTATAACCAGTGTTAATACATCTTTGTCTCATAACATGAGCGGTGACAATCTTAACATGAAAAATGGCACATTCAGCAAATGTCAAATACTATATTCAAAAGTGATTTTTATAGAAACAAACAAGCCAGCATATTACATTTTATAGCTGTAACAACAGTTCTATCTAGACTGAAGTATGTGTATAGCATTGCTTGTAATAGCTATTTCTATGTATTCAACTTGTTGATATAGTTTTAGATATTATGAACCACATGAGTAGTAGATATTGAATAGTTTGCTGGAAGCATCTTGAATGTGGGTTGTGCTCTGCGTCCAGTGGAGTCAGATGTGTTTGTCTGTGTCACGCACTCTACCTGAAGACCCTGCACCACGACAGACAGTGCCTTCTGCAGAGAGAGAGAGAGAACGTACGTGCCTCATACGTAGCAGAGGAAGAGAACGTCATTGCTTTTCAATGCGGGTCCTCGACTGTCAGTTGCCTTAGAAACTCAGCCCCTCCATTGCCACCGCAGCCATCACAAGCACAGCTAGGCCTTAGTGATTCAGCAAAAAAGAGACTGAAAAGCCTCAGCCTGACATTGTATTTTGGTACTCTGAATAAAGTATTATCAAAACGTCCAGATTTTTCTCTTTTCTTTTCTGGAAAATGCTTGTTGTTCCTCATTTCTTGGTATAACATAAATACTCTCTTGACTAAATGGGCTTTCAAATTTCTTCCTAATGAATAAAACCCATACAACTAATAACAAACACGTAGTCCAATTTCTACAATGATGACCTTAGAATGTACTGTATTCTAAGTGGATATTCTTAAATTCAAATCACAATTTGAAATACAAATAACATGCATGTCAACACCACATATAAATATAGTGAGAACGAGGCTCGAGAGTATGTGGTCCAGGGAAGTTTGAGTAATGACAAGACTTATCGAGAAAAAAGGAGGGGAAAAAGGGACAGATGCCCACTCTGCTAAAGATGGTCACCTGAGTCATCAAGATGGCCGTGTCTGGGCAATGGGAATGTGTGGGTGGGGTGGGGGGACATGTTAGAGCCAACCAGAGGCAATGACTATCAGAGGTTTATGAAAATCTAAGTAAATGGAAATGTCAGGTGATACAACACACACATTAAGCATTGTTATTCCACTGAGAGACACTTAATTAATGTGACTGACTTCACATCAATAGCACTACCATGACTGAACAATGAAAATATTACTCAATCAGAAACGCACAGGCAGACATGATTTATAATCAGCACAGTCTCCTGATGAGCTGTTCAAGTGATGCGGTTGAGCAAATGGAAAGTTAATAGACAACATAGACTGTTAACCCTATAAACCAAATATACTTTACTCAGTGGGTCATCTGACTCCATACCAAGACCATGTACCTATGACTCAACAATTTATTTATAATGTTGCGTAGGAGCAGTCCAAAGAGCAGTCCAAAACTCTAAAGTTACTGCTGTCCCTCCATCTCCATCCTCTATTCATCACCAAATGATAAACATTCAATCCCTGCCTTGTCAGATCAAATCATTGGTGCATCGTAGCAGTATCTGAAATCCCCATTTAAACTTCAGGCTCAAACTAAACTTATAACAGCACATAATCTGACTTTCCAGTTCAGATAAACAATTATGACAATATTTATTTTGTTACCTAAATATGAAACACTTATAGTCAGAGCTTGGCTCTTTAAAAAAAGCATTTTTTTTATGGATAAATGTGTCATCTCTAATTGGAGACTTTATTTTATTTATTTCATCGTAATTTCCAGTTAAAATGTTGCCTGGCAGTAAAGGCATCGACAGAGGTGCTTAGTTTGGGTGTTTGCTGAGTCATGTTAAAGGAGGTAGGTGAGCAGGCATTGACTGGCCTTCTGTCTTTCCATTGTTTCTCAGGTCCTCCTCTGGTAAGGTGAGTCCGGAGAGTATGCGTTCCATGGGACAACCATCAGAATGTTCTGAGGACGGGCATGGCATGAGCATGAAGAAGATCCCCCCGAGTCCTGCGAAGAAGGAAGAACTCTCCCTGTACAAGAAAACCAAGCGAGCAATAACGAGCAAAAAGTACAGCGTCTCCAAGTATGAAATGGAGGCAACCACGCCCATCGAGCTGATCAGCCGAGGCCCTGACGGACGCTTTGTCATGGACCCCAACGACATGGAGATGATTTCCGTCAAGCCCCGGCGAATTGAGGGCTTCCCCTTCGTCGAAGAGTCAGACCGCTATCCTGAATTCCGCCAGTCGGATGAGGAGAACGATGATCCCGGGCCCATGCCCCCCGTCATGGCAACCCTTCGACCTCACCAAATCTCCCCCATCTCCAGCCAGGAGTCTTACCTGCAGCCACCAGCCTACAGCCCCCGCTTTCAGAGGCCCATGGAAGGTATGACCATCATGGAGAGCAGTCGGCTCGAGGCCACGGGGCAGATCCAAGGCTCCCTGCACCACAGAGCCCTCCCCCACAGCCATGGTCACTTCTACGGGTACCTTGGCAGCCCTGGGGAACCCGACCCTCCACCCCCTTTCTACATGGTAGACACCAGCCCCCTGAGCTCTGTCATGTCATCACCACCTTACCACACCGAAGGGCCCTTTGGTCACCCCCGCATCCCTGAGGAGATGGGGGAAGGAGATATTCATCACTATGACGTCTCAAGCTTCCCCCTTCCCCTGACGCTTACCTCTTCCTCTCGCTCCCCGGAGATCTGGCACAGACCCGATTTCCCCTTTGCAAGTCTGGAAAGGCCCCACTTCATTTTCCCACCCCACCACCCTTTGCATCTCCACCGGGAACCTTTCTTTCCTCCTCCCCATGTTCTTCCCCCTGGTGCTCTCCAGCCATCCTCTCTCCAGGTGCCCTCCTACCCCGGTGTTCTGCAGCTGGAGGCCCCAAAGAGCTGTCCAGGCAAGTCTCCCAGCAAGGTCAAGCCTCAGGGCCTTCCAGTCAAGCGTTTAGCTATGCAAGAGGCACAGAGTCTAGGGAAGCTAAGACACAAAAGCCACGGTATGGGTGTGCCGGTTTTGCCTTACCTCGACCCAACAGCCCTCATGGGCAGCCCTAGCACATTCAGTAGCCTGGACACCCGGTGGTTCGAGCCCACCCCCCGGCTCAGCCCCAGGCAGGCTCGTAGGATGGAGCCTAGCATGATGGTCATCCAACCTTCCCGCCTCTCGCCCCTCACCCAGAGTCCACTTAGTTCCCACGAGGGCTCCCCAGAGATTCTAGTGCGACCGCGTCCCCGTCCCAGCTTCGTCCAGCCCTCCATACCTCCAGAGATGTCCGAGATCACCCTGCTTCCCCCCTCTTCAGCCAGCTTCTCCAGGAGGTCGTCTCCCTCTTCCTCTCCCGCCCATGGTCAGGTTAGCAAGAGGGCAAGTCCCAGCTTCCGCTCCCACATGGCCTTTGCCACCTCCGCCACAAGCTACCCGTCCCAGTCCCCGTCACCTCCCATGGAAAGCAGCAACATGTTTGGGCAGATCCCAAGTGATCCCATTGGGCAGATACCATCCCAGAGGAGAACTGAGGAGGAGGTCCTTCCGTCCGAGCCCTCTCCACCCCAGTTGTCAGCTTCAGGGTAGGTGCACTAGGCCTTCAGGGAGGGATTTACTTGTTATCTGCCCCATTACCAATTGCTTTAACTTGTTAGGTTGCGCCTTGAGTTCTGAACGCAGTTACATTGAAAACAATTTTGGTTCTACTTTTAAAAGCTAAATGCACTTATCAGGAAAATTTGGGTTGGACTACATACTAATGTCAGTTTTTAGAGTGAAATATCAATAGATTTTTTTCTTGACAAATGACTTAATCAAAGGATAGAATTTTTATGATAAATTGACTAGGATCTCTTACATTATTCCTTGCAATGTAATTTTGCTGTATATATTTATTTTATGGGCTTGGGAGTTCTGCCGTTTTCAACTCGATCAATGCTGCTTTTCATGTCAGACATCAACTTTCAAACATCCATCCATTGAATCTGTGAAGCACTGTACCAAACTTGTCTTTTGACAAATCCCGATTGTTAATTTTCCTCTAAATTCGGACTTGGTGGATCAACTCCTTTGTGCCCCAACAAGAGAAATAATTTGCTTCACAGATTACCTTACAGACCTTTCGGGGCTACAGTAAGTCTTTGGAAAAAATGCCATTATTATCTAAACCATTTCAAATGCATTGTGCAGTTTGTTTGATACAAGCCCCTAAAAGCCTGGAATCAGAGGGACATCACCACAGGATCCCTGGTTTTCCATGTGTGTCATGCTTTACCCTGCTTTCACCCAACAGGAGGAATCCCATAAGTGCAACCGAATTGACTCTCAGACAAAACAAACACCATTGCTGTGTCTAACTCTTAGGTCTTTTAGGACTCCGTATTTATCATGCAGAGGGTACTTTTATGAGAGTCCATCTCAGCAGGCACAGGGGGGTCCATCCTCATCCTTTGTAACCTGACTGCATGAACTGCCTCTTCCCTGAACCTTCCACCCCAACCCCATCCCTCACCCACCCCTCCATTTTCCCCCAGGACATCCCAGGTCTGACTGCCAGGGAGGCTTGTTGGGCGAAGCGTGTTGCAGGGATCTGTCCGCTTTCATGTGTTGCAATGTCTCCATCATTATTGATTAGGGGCAGTTGGCCGTTCTTGATAGCTCCTGGAGTCTTACCTGCTTTGTTTTTGATTGATCTCAGCTATCTGGGCAGCGTTGTTGTGACCAGGTCCTCTACACCACAATAGGTAAGGGTTGGATCCATGTCTGAAAGGGGGGGCAGCAGGTGGGGCTTTGAATCACCTCGTCCTTTAAAGGGGAATACGAGTCTTCCGGTCTTGCTTTGTTTAGTTTGTTACTCCAATCAACTTGCAGTTAATTTCCTTTTTTTCAAAGTACTATGCATTTTGAGTCCTACAGTCTGCAATAATGTATGCATTCTGACATAAATATGCATATGTCACCCTTTATGATAATTGATTTGGAGGTTAGACACATACAAAGCCTTCAGAAAGTATTCATACCCCTTGACTTATTCCACATTTTATTGTGTTACAGCCTGAAATCAAAATGGATGTTTTTCCTCAACCATCTACACCAGGGGATCTTAAACTTTTTCCACCTGGGACCCAAATTAGAAATTCTGTGTTTTCCTGGGACCCAAGCTTAGTAAAATATGCAAGTATACGTAAATATCAGTACATTTCTTTGCCCTTATGCCTAAAAAATGCAATATAGACAAAAACAAATAACAATGAAATACCCATAAATATATTTTCATGTTTATTTTTCCCCATTAAAAACACTCCTACATACCTGTCTAGGTTGGAACTGTTGCTGTTAAAATACAATAAATAATTTCAATCTGAACTGGAATACACTGATTGATCACAACGCACAGATGTATAACAGAACACACACACACACACAGGCTTTTTGATAGTGCAACCCTAAGTAACAGTACAGATTTTAAAAATCCGGCCTTCTGTACATCTTACTGTATAAATTATTGTTGAGAAAGTCTAGGTTGGAACTGTTGCTGTTAAAATGAATATGTTTTATTCTGACCTGGAATAAACTGATTGATCACATCACACAGATGTAGACCAGAAAACACACACAGTCCTAATAAGAGGTGGGCTCAGTTTTGACAGTGCAACACTGAGGTCATGGTCAGCATTGACACTGTTTCTGTACTTGAGAACCCTGACTTGCATAGGTATGTGGTGCCAAACTGGATCAGAATATCTACTGCTTTCTCAGTCAGGCAGGAGACCGCTTCCTGCTGCAGATGAGCAACCCTGAACTGTGTGAGTGTTTGCCTCAAAAAGCATCTCGCTTCAATCAGTTTATTCCAGTTCAGAATAAAAAAAATATTACATGTATTTTAACAGCAACAGTTCCAAGCTAGACTTGTTTTCAACAATAATTTATACAGTAAACTGTACAGTAGGCCTGATCATTTTTCATCTTCATCTGTACTGTTTCTTAGGGTTGCACTATCAGGAGCTAGTTACCTTGCTTTGGCTAACGTTAGCTATTAGCTGTGTAACGTTACAAGGCCAGGGGATTGTTTGAAAGAGAAACTCACATCTACTATCATCACCTGTTATAAAATGACAACAACGCCTTGCTAGTTGACTTACTTTTCCACATTCGAAGCAGTTTCCTGAAGCATTATGCCCTGTTCTGAAATAACTCCCTGGGTTTACTGTCATGTTGTGCCCGGATGTTTGGTAAGGATGTCGTTTTATTAATTTGTACGTTTTGAGAGACTCATTACTTAGCACTTCCCCACGTAAATATCGGTACATTTCTTTGCCCTTATGCCTAAAAAAATGCGCTCCTCGTTATTTCTCAAAGTTTGTATGAAAGAGACAAAAAGTCATCACTGTATTTGCGTTTCATTACGATTGAGCTCAGTCAGAACTTGTGGCTAGCATGAGTCCATTTCATTACAGCGGTGAGTGATGGCGAGTGGGAATAACAAGTCAGTGGCTTGAACGACAACGCTGCAGCGTGTGGGTCGTAGAGTGATTTTCAAGAAAACTGCACGAAAAAGATCCTGTAAACCGCGAAGCACACGGGCATCTCCCTCTACCTCTCCCACTCAGCAACTGCCAAACTGAGCAGAGACCGCTGCTAAACAGAGAGCGCAATGAACCGAGAGCTGCAGTTGCGCTTGGCCAAATCAGTTCCAGTAATTAATTAAATAATTATACATTTACGTCGCGACCCACCATTAACAGGTCCCGTCGCAACCCATACTTTAAGAAACGCTGATCTACACACAAAACCCCATAATGACAAATTGAAAACATGTTTTTTGATACAGTACAAGTCAAACGTTTGGACAAACCTACTCATTCCGTGGATTTTCTTTATTTTTACTATTTACTATTTTTACAATTTTTTACTATTTTCTACATTGTAGAATAAACTATGAAATAACACATATGGAATCATGTAGTAACCAAAAAAGTGTTAAACAAATCAAAATATATTTTAGATTTTTGATTCTTAAAAGTAGCCACCCTTTGCCTTTGTGACAGCTGTGCACACTCTTGGCATTCTCTCAACCAGCTTCATGAGGAATGCTTTTCCAACAGTCTTGAAGGAGTTCCCACATAAGCTGAGCACTTGTAGGCTGCTTTTCCGCCACTCTGCTGTCCGACTCATCCCAAACCATCTCAATTGGGTTGAGGTCGGGTGATTGTGAAGGCCAGGTAATCTGATGCAGCACTCCATCACTCTCATTCTTGGTCAAATAGCCCTTACACAGCCTGGAGTTGTGTTTTGGGACATTGTACTATTGAAAAACATATTATAGTCCCACTAAGGGCAAACCAGATGGGATGGAGTATCACTGCAGAATGATGTGGTAGCCATGCTGGTTAAGTGTCTCTTGAATTCTAAATAAATCACTGACAGTGTCACCAGCAAAGCACCATCACACCTCCTCCTCCATGCTTCACGGTGGGAACCACACATGCGGAAATCATCTGTTCACCTACTCACAAAGACACTGCAGTTGGAACCAGAAATCTCAAATTTGGGCTCATCAGACCAAAGGACAGATTTCCACCGGTCTAATGTCCATTGCTCGTGTTTCTTGGCCCAAGTAAGTCTCTTATTATTATTGGTGTCCTTCAGTAGTGTTTTCTTTGCAGCAATTCGACCACGAAGGCTTGATTGACACAGTATCCTCTGAACAGTTGATTTTGAGATGTGTCTGATACTTGAACTCTGTGAAACATTTATTTGGGCAGCAATCTGAGGTGCAGTAAACTCCAATGAACGTATCTTCTGTAGCAGAGGTAACTCTGGGTTTTCCTTTCCTGTGGCGGTCCTCATGAGAGCCAGTTTCATGATAGCGCTTGATGGTTTTTGTGACTGCACTTGAAGAAATGTTCAAAGTTGTTCACATTTTCCGCATTTACTGACCTTCATGTCTAATGTAATGATGGACTGTCATATCTCTTTGCTAATTTGAGCTGTTCTTGCCTTATTGTGGACTTGGTCTTTTACCAAATAGGGCTACCACACCTACCTTGTCACAACACAACTGATTGGCTCAAACGCATTAAGAAGAGAAATAAATTCTACAAATTAACTTTGAACAAGGTACACCTGTTTAATTTAACGCATTCCAGGTGACTACCTCATGAAACTGGTTGAGAAAATGGCAAGAGTGTGCAAAGCTGTCATCAAGGCAAAGGGTGGCTACTTTGAAGAATCTCAAATATAAAATATATTTTGATTTGTTTAACACTTTTTTGGTTACTACATGATTCCCTATGTGTTATTTCATAGTTTTGATGTTTTCACTATTCTACAATGTAGTAAATAGTGAAAATAAAGAAAGACCTTGAAGTGAGTAGGTGTGTCCAAACTTTTGACTAGTACTATATGTTTGCAAATTTATTGAAAATGAAATACAGAAATATATTTTTTATATAAGTATTCACACCCCTGAGTCAATACTTTGTACAAACACCTTTGGCAGCGATTACAGCTGTGAGTCTTTCTGGGTAGGTCTCTAAGAGCTTTCCACACCTGATTGTGCAACATTTGCCCATTATTATTTTCAAAATTCTTCAAGCTCTCATTGCTTGACAACCATTTTCAGGTCTTGCCATATATTTTCATGTAGATTTAAGTCAAATCTGTAACTTGGCCCCTCAGGAACATTCACTGTCTTCTTGGTAAGCAACTCCAGTATAGATTTGGCCTTGTGCTGAAAGGTGAATTAATCTCCCTGTGTCTGGTGGAAAGCAGACTGAACCATGTTTTCCTCTAGGATTTTGCCTGTTTGCTTAGCTCCATTACTTTTTTTTATCCAGAAAAAAACTCCACAGTCCTTAACGATTAAAAGCATACCCATAACATAATGCAGCCACCACTATGCTTGAAAATATGGTGAAATCCCTGAGCGGTTTCCTTCCTTTCCGGCAAATAAGTTAGTAAGGACACCTGTATCTTTGTAGTGACTGGGTGTATTGACACACCGTCCAAAGTGTAATTAATAACTTCACCATGCTCAAAGGGATATTCAATGTCTGCTTTTTTTATTTTTACCCATCTACCAACAGGTACCCTTCTTTGTGAGCCATTGGAAAACCTCCCTGGTCTTTGTGGTTGACTCTATGTTTGAAATTCACTGCTCGACTGAGGGACCTTACCAATAATTGTATGTGTGGGGTACAAAGATGAGGTAGTCATTCAAAAGTAACGTAAACACTTTTATTGCACACAGAGTGAGTCCATGCAACTCATTATTTGACTTGTTAAGTACATTTTTACTCCTAAACTTATGTAGGCTTGCCATAGGTAGCCTGTTGGTTAGAGCATTGGGCCAGTAACCAAAAGGGTGCTGGATCAAATCCTCAAGGTAAAAATCTGTCATTCTGCCCCTGAGCAAGGCAGTTATCCCACTGTTCCCTGTGCGCTGTGGATGTTGATTAAGGTAGTTCCCCGCACCTCTCTGATTCAGAGGGGTTGGGTTAAATGCGGAAGACACATTTCAGTTGAGAGCATTCAGTTGTACAACTCACTAGGTATCCCCCTTTCCCATAACAAAGGGATTAAATACTTATTGACTCAAGACATTTCAGCTTTTCATTTTTAAATGATTTGTAAAAATTCAGAAAAAATATTCCACTTTCACATTATGGGCTATTGTGTATAGGCCAGTGACAAAAAAATCTCAATTTAATCAATTTAAAATTCAGGCTGTAACACAAAAAACAGTGGAAAAAGTCAAGGGGTGTGAATACTTTCTGAAGGCACTGTATCACTGACACAACTGCATGCTTGAGATGTACGCTAACAACACTAGTTATTTTTCGATGAAGATTGTTTTGGTTAACTACCATGACAGCTGACAGGTACACATAAAAAGCTGAAAGAAAGTCCTTGCACAAGCAAGGCCCTGACAAAAATGTTATCTGTTCTGTTGACTACAGAAGCATTATTATGTATAATGGTGTTACTTTGGCAGCTTAGCTGCACTTATCCTTACTTTTTTGTGCCTTCTTTTGTGTCTTCATTAAGAATGAGCAGTAGATATCAGAGGAAATATATATATATCTGACAAAGACAATTACAATTGTAATAGCCCTTTTCTAAGCCTACCCAAGGTTATATTATAGATTGTCTAGGCTGTAGTAGCTTGTCTCTCTCGTCTAGTCTTGTGGGTTGTGGCAATGGGCACTTTGTTATGTCCTCTTTGACTTGTTACATTCTTAGCATTCCTCTCAAGCATTAGACATACTATCCTTTCTTACTTAAGGTGCTTTTGTATAATACACCAATTAAATATTTTGGACCCATGCTCTTAGGAAATATTTTATATGATTGGCAGACTGAACTCCCTTAACTCCAGTCAGTATGAAACAAAACACGCAAATAACCTAATTACACTTGTAAGTTTGGACTGCAGAACAGTTCTCACTACCATGTGAAGCAAGTGTCCTTCCACAACTGTTGACACACTTTCTTGATATTGTGGGGAAAGTAGCATCAGCCCAGGGTGTGAGGGGGACCAAGCACCCCCTGGTTTTAGTTCCACAGTCCTATGAAGTGCTTTTATATAATAATATAATATATACCATTTAGCAGACGCTTTTATCCAAAGCGAATTGCAGTCATATGTGCATACATTTTAAGTATGGGTGGCCCCAGGAATCAGTCCCACAATCCAGGCGTTGAAAGCGCCATGCTCTACCAACTGAGCCATACAGGACCACTTTTCAGAGTATTCCCCTTTAAAGTCCTGTTCCATGTGCAAACTGCCATGCATGCCATCGCTAAATATTGCTATTCAGTTCCCCCCAAAAAAACAAATATCTGAATAAACTCTTGTTACATTTGTTGTCCGAGTGCTTCATTTTGGTTTTGGCTTATTTTTCGTTATGTGACTGTTCCCAAGTAGCCATTTCCCCTCCCGCCATCTCTCCCTGTCAGCATGGTGAAGCCCATTGTAGACAGTATCCATGTCTATGAATACATATTGATGATGCTTTGTCGCTCAGCTGTGATTTTCCCCCTCTTCTAACAGCCTTCAATTTCTCTCTGCAGCCACAGCTGGAGGACAGCCCCTTTGTAATGCTATTTGTTTTCCGTGCCTTGTGAGAAACTGGTGTGTTGGTGACAGAATTTGTGGGCTACCGTTTTAATGTGCCTCGGTATCTGGATAGGAATACTCGTTCATGTTCTACAAATGACAATATTGTTTCAGATTTGCAACTGTTATTTTCAGAATAGAAATTGTAGAATAAACCATAAAAAAGTGTTGCTATTTACACTTAAGCTTGAAATCAAATTCCGTTCGTATGGTTTATTTTTTATATATATTTTTTTCACTCCCCTCTGAAAATAACATATGCAAATATTTTTTCTAAATGTTTAAGCACTGTAATAATCTTGTATACCTTACCTTGGGATAAATTGACGCATCACAACTTTGTTACAAGGATTATGATATTATTTAACAAATCATAGAACAGATTGTGTAAAATACAGGAACACCCTAGATTCAAGTCACACAAACATACCTCTTGATTTCGTTTGGCCAAACTATTGGCTTTTTTCAGTCAGAAACCTCAGGTGTGTCACATTGCTCCAAACGTTAGGTAATGTGAAGCTGAATTCATAAGGTTTGATCCTTGGACTTTGAGGGCCTCTCATGCAGACAGAGAGGTCCAGTAGACAGATGTTCCTCAGGGTTACGTGTCTTCTCCCTCCTTTTTTGTTCAGAAATCGTCGAGGTGAGCCGAGTGCCCCTGCGGGGTCTGAGAGGTTTGATGCATTGAGATACCAACGTATTAAAAAGGCCAAGAAGATGATGGTGGTCAACAACAACAACTCCAAGTCCAGAAGAAAAACAGGTGAGTCCTCTGGCGTTGTGGTTGTATGGTCCTGACGTTAGACAATGATTGATTAACATGCACATTTTGTGGCATACCGCTCTTTTGACAGAAATTGTGTCTGGCAGACTCAGATTTGTTTTCAGTAGCCATATATATTTTTAGAGACTTCACCACAACAGGATTAACAAGGACTTTCTCTTTTACAGGCGCCAATCAAATTACATATATGCATCATACAATGCTATCTCCTCAGCGGCACGCCACTATGGTGTGATAAGGTACCATGGTGTGATATTTTCTCCATCTCTGATACCCAGCCGTAGTGGTGGTAACACCAAGGTAGTTCCCTCAATGAGTTCTGCAGTTCTCCAGAAACCTAACTTTGACACCAACTTTCTCCATAGTCATGACATCATTTCTAAGAATACTTACACAGGTATCAAATGACTGTAGATGATCAGTTAATGCAATTTATCTTTTGAATCATACAATTCAACGTCTCACTTATTCATGTTGCATTTCTAACTCATTAACTTATTTGAACCATTGTAAGATAATTTTTTTGTTGCCCAACAACTACCTTATTTTGGTTCCAAACATGTAGGTGCCACATTGTAAAAGTCCTTTAATGAATTTGAAACATTCAAACCAAAAGTGTCATTCATCTGGCATTGAAATGCATTTTATGGACTGTTGGCTAGCTAGCATTTGCTAAACCTAAAGCTTACTGTAGCCATCCAAATGTGTTAATTTATTATTATTGAGGATGGGGACATTATGATGATGTAACCCGAGTAACGTTTACATTTTGCTGATTGGGAAGTATCTACTCTCCTAGAGTATTGTGTGCAAATAACCATAATGTGGTGTTATGGTATGGTGAGTGGTACAGTGTAAAGTATTTACCTTGGATTGGAACTGTGCTCATTCTCTAATTCAACCACCCTGTTTTCTGACCCATGGTTTCCTATGTGTTTTGCATGCCTCACCTTCCGGCCCAATGTCTGTCTGATAGCACCCAGGACCCTGACTCTCCACCTCTGCCCTCTTATCCTGACCTAGGGCTCGCTCACCTCTGACCTGCATGTCGCTATCCCCATCCTCCAGGTGTCTCCACCTTTCAGACCCAGCAGGACTACACCTCTCAGGTACTCCAGCCCGAAGAAGCTCTCTACCTCCGCAAGAAGAAGAAACGGCCAGTCAGACAGGACCCGTATGCCCGCTTCTCCGCTCTGCTGTACCGCCGCCCGCCCCGGGAGGACCGGAAGGCCATTTTGGCCAGCATGGATAACATGGACCCAGACCATGCCACTCTCCTCTGACACTGTGGGGGAGTCAGGTTACATTCTTCCCCCAAAATGCCACAAAACCCCACCTGGAAAATGACCTCTCAGTCTAAAGCGTTGCTCATTCCCCAGCATTAATCAATGGTTTTAAGTTCCTTTTTTAAAATAAATTGAAAGTTAAACAGTGGCTATCCAATGTTTCCAAAGTTTTACTCCAGTGCAAAACATTTAATTTGAGGGAAGCAATACTGTGTGCTACAACATAGATTACTTTGAAACAAATGTTCTAACCATTTGGAAAAGGACTGATGTTTTCATTTTCTATCTTTATACTTCAGTACAGTCTTAGCCCATTGTAAAAACGGCCCATGAAGCCTAGTTAGGTCTCAGTTTATAGCACCTTGCTCACCCGAGTATCCTCACCTGCCTCACTCTGCTAGCCCTCTATCACCTCCCAGAGACTCTCCCATCCACACAGGGTTCTCACTCACATCCTACAAAATATACCTCAGAGCACAGGACATGGCACCACAACGAGGCTCAGCTAGCTGAACACAACTGTATTGGCGTGTATGTTTTTTATGATCTAATAACTTATTTAAGCAGGGTTTTGTTGAAATTTGACACAATTTTAATAACTCCAAATGTAAAAATCAAACTGGTCACAATATATACCAAAATATGATTAGGTCGATGTAGGTCTACTATAAGTTGTAGAATGATATCATGCTGATCAAAAATCTATCCCTAGGCTCTGGTCTTTTGACACACCATAATTGAAGTGTTCATAATGGCTATTAGGGAAATGGAGCATGTTATGCTTTACATATTTGATATGTTGTGGACATACACTATCCATCATCAAGTATTCTCTTGGAATCATTTAGAAGGTGATTGTACAGTTTAGTTATTCTGTATAAACATTCATTCAATTGTATTCTCCCTTAACCCCATAAAGGAATGGTGAGTAATTCCCCTAATGGGGAAGATCTGTCATAAAGTAAGCACAAAAGCTCATAGATCTATTTCGAATAGGGCGAGGGGAAGGGATTAAATTGGGATTATGCTCCATTTGAACAGAACAGGTACTACACTGTAGGCTACTGTACATCTCTCAAGGCATACAACCTCACACACTCTACACAACACAGTTACTATTCAGGTTGGACTTTGGGTGTGTCATCGTCTGGGAAAGGAGTTTGCACTGGAGCAAAATTTTGTCTTTTGCCATTTTGCTAAATAATGTTTGTTTTTCTCTTTATTTGATGCCATCTTCACTTCTACTATTACACTTACTGTAGCGTTGTGAATAGTTTTGAGGGCTCCATATCCTATTTAAAAAGTACTATAGTAATGCCAAAAATACTACAACTTCCTTAATCAATAAAAACATCACGTGTACTGTAATGAGAGGAGGATAGGATTTTGTGCCATAGTATACTATAGTATTTTTTCATTCATATGGGCCTGATTCGATGAATAGGAGGCTTATGATGGCCTTTATAGGGCTTCTTCTGGTTGCCTCCTTCAGTTTTGTTTCTTTTTAGGGGGTCTTTTTTTGTAATTGGGTTCTCAATTGTTTATGAAAGTAACTGCCTTTGATGGCCATTTGCTTTATTTGTAGCCTTGGCATCTTTTTCTCTTCATGTGCTTGGAATTCCACATGGCTGTGATGAGGAGAATGTCTCGACACTTGTCTATTCTCCTTCGGAAAGATCAATGGAGGAGCTTCTTGTGGAATAACGGCTATGCAGAGCTGCTAATGTTTTTATTTTTAAAAATGTGTTTTTCTGTCATTGAAGGGTGCTTTTTTATAGATTGACATGTATTATCATGTGGATATAGACATATCTGGGCTCATCAAGGCTGAACTGTGTGTGTCATGGCAATGGGGGGTGATCTGGTGATAGTTAGAAAAGGAGAGGGGTGTTTGGAATGGTTTCACCCATACATGTAGGAACACAGGTGCTGCTGTGCACTTGAGACCAATTGCTCATATGTTTTGGTTCAACTGTTTGGTTCACTGTTGGTTTGACATTTCTCTGAATTATGTAAAGCAGGCACTTTGATTTGGGTATATTAACACATTTCCCTCATTGGGTATCTTATTGATACTGTACAATAAAGGCACTTAAAGGTAAACCCCCCCCCCCCCCCCATTTGTTTCATTACTTCATTGTTGACATAGTCAACATTTTGGGACTTTGTCAACAATGGACTAATGAAACAATATCAAAATATAGTTTTTGTGTGGAGTTTTCCTTTAAGAGTTGCAACTTCAGGTGCTAACAAACTCACCAAATCTGAAAGTGGTATTTCTACTTGCAGAGAGATTAGTAATTTCAGAGGAATGACAGCTACCACAACTATGAAATGATACTGTAATTGATCATACTTGATGTTTAAAGGTTGGTGCAATACAACCAGACGCCTTTCAACATCCATCTTGGTGCTTCTTAAGCTGGATGTGTACATTGAGTCCTAGAGAGTCTGAATCATGGATGGCAATGCTCATGTTATGATTATTTTTTGGCGTGTAGAACTTATATACTTTTCCTGCATATGTATTTTACATCATAAACAGATGACATATTGTGGATGCCTAGTCATGTACCTTAAAGAGTTGAAAGAAAGACAAAAAAAATTGCTAAAGAAGAAACTCTCAAAGTTATTCTACTATGGTTTTATGGAGCCAGGTTACAGTGTGTTCTGTTGGACTTCAAGTGAGAAACCTCAACTGAGGAACAAGTTAGAACTTTTGTCAAATGGCCACAATTTCTTGACTTTTGTTTGACAGTACATGACTTTTTGGATGAACCCGAGTGTTACATTTGGCGTAGTCGGCAGGATCAGGATATTCTATTTATCAGTAAATCTCCCACGTTGCACTTGTAAACACATGACATTGAGCACGGTTACATGCACACAATAATATGATTATTGTGGATAGTCAGAATAATATAATAGTTTGATTTAAAAAATTACATATTTTCAAGAAGAACGATTTCCCTAATAATCCTGTTTACATGGACACATCTGAAATCAGGCTGCCTGATGGCACTCTGATAAATGCAGAAAATCGTCAATCAAAATAAACGTTCTACCACAGCGACCATGTTATTTTTGGGAAGCATATTGATTCTGAGTTCGGACATATAAAGTTTCTATGTGAAAACTACGTCTAAGATGCATACATAAATTTATTCCGAACTCACTTCACTCGCGCTAAAGAGGGAGGCTCACTCGGATGGTGCTAGTGCATGCGCAGATCAAATACACTGCTGGAACGCCGATTAAGGAGTTTATATGTCCTAATAATTTGAAAGATTTCCCAGAAAACCATTGTTTTAATCGACGTATGGTTACTTCGACTTTGACCTTATGCCGATTAAGATAAGCAGAATGAAGGTGTTTACATGACTATGGCATAATCTGCCTACTGCCATAATCAGTTTAATATCGAATTATTACTGTGCATGTTAACATACTCACAGTATAGGCTGATACTTAAAATAATTAGCATACTATTCCCTTCCTAGACTGATGATTTTGAAATATTCCTTCATTTGTGCTGATCCAACAGGATTTATCGACACTGTAAGCTTCAATTCAATTTTGTTATACGTTAAATCAAAATCAAGGTGCTTTGTTATGGCAATAACATTCAGAAATATGTTATGGTTTCTCAAATTGTTTACAAAAAAATATGTATCTGCTGATTATTTAGGAATGCAAGTTGTTGGCATTTATTTTCAAACCCTCCCTCGGAAGAATTATATAAATATGACGACCCAAAATGCAAGGAACATATTATATTATAGAAAATATATTAAATATATAAAAATATATTCTACATTCAATTATAGCATATATTGCACAATGTATTATGAAAAAGTATATATTTTAAATAAATTGGACAATATATGCATGCAATTACATATATGCGTATATATATTTTCTGATATTTTGGATTTCATATATGAAAATGATATTTATGTAGAGTACTTTTTCCACAAGGCTGACTACTTGCACAAAAGCAATTGGTAGTGGCTCAGGTAAAGAACAATACTGCCTTAGGGCATTAATATAATTGTCGAGGTAACTCAAAGAGTATCAAATCTCAACTATTATCCTGGGCTTGGTTTACCAAAAACATCTTAAGGCTTAGTTCATCTTTGAAAACCTGAGGCTCTTTCAGATACCCATTTTACTTTTTAAGTAAGCATAAGTTATAGGAACTTCTTCAAGTAATATATTATTGACACTTAGCTTTGTTTATGAGAGAAACCAGTTCTGATTTACAATGGCACAATTCTTTCACTGAATTGAACCATCATCCCAGTCAGAAACCTTGTCAGCTAAAAGAAACCTATTGAATGATCATGGTCATTTTAGACACATGCCAACATTGAAACACGAACTGAAGTAACTAAAGTAATATATTGTTACATTATTTACACAGTACATACAGTTGAAGTCGGAAGTTTACATACACTTAGGTTGGAGTCATTAAAACTTGTTTTTCAACCAATCCACAAATTTCTTGTGAACAAACTATAGTTTTGGCAAGTCGGTTAGGACATCTACTTTGTGCATGACACAAGTCATTTTTCCAACAATTGTTTACAGACAGATCATTTCACTTATTTTTTATTTATTTAACCTTTATTTAACCAGGTAGGCTAGTTGAGAACAAGTTCTCATTTGCAACTGCGACCTGGCCAAGATAAAGCATAGCAATTCGACACATACAACAACACAGAGTTACACATGGAATAAACAAAACATACAGTCAATAATACAGTAGAAAAAAAGAAAACAAAAAGTCTATATACAGTGAGTGCAAATGAGGTAAGATAAGGGAGTTAAGGCAATAAATATGCCATAGTGGCGAAGTAATTACAATATAGCAATTAAACACTGGAATGGTAGATGTGCAGAAGATGAATGTGCAAGTAGAGATACTGGGGTGCAAAGGAGCAAGATAAATAAATAAATACAGTATGGGGATGAGGTAGATAGATGGGCTATGTACTTATAATTCACTGTATCACAATTCCAGTGGGTCAGAAGTTTACATACACTAAGTTAAATGTGCCTTTAAACAGCTTGGAAAATTCCAGAAAATTATGTCATGGCTTTAGAAGCTTATGATTGACTGAAATGTCAATTAGCCTATTGGAGGTGTACCTGTGGATATATTTCAAGGCCTACTTTCAAACTCAGTGCCTCTTTGCTTGACATCATGGGGAAATCAAAAGAAATCAGCCAAGACCTCAGAAAAACAATTGTAGACCTCCACAAGTCTGGTTCATCCTTGGGAGCAATTTTCAAACACCTGAAGGTACCATGTTCATCTGTACAAACAATAGTACGCAAGTATAAACACTATGGGACCACGCAGCCGTCATACCGCTCAGGAAGGAGACGCATTCTGTCTCCTAGAGATGAAGGTACTTTGGTGCGAAAAGTGCAAATGAATCCAAGAACAACAGCAAAGGACCTTGTGAAGATGCTGTAGGAAACAGGTACAAAAGTATCTATATCCACAGTAAAACGAGTCCTATATCGACATAACCTGAAAGGCCGCTCAGCAAGGAAGAAGCCACTGCTCCAAAACCGCCATAAAAATGCCAGACTACGGTTTGCAACTGCACATGGGGACAAAGATTGTACTTTTTTGGAGAAATGTCCTCTGGTCTGATGAAACAAAAATAGAACTGTTTGGCCATAATGACCATCGTTATGTTTGGAGGAAAAAGGTGGAGGCTTGCAAGCCGAAGAATACCATCCCAACCATGAAGCACGATGTCAGGGCTTTCAGAAGGATCGGACCAATACTCAGCGTGATCGTAGTTCCACATCTTTTATTCAATCGTGAAACTAATGCAATATACAATAAACTTGAAATACAAAACAAGAAAGCCGTGACGCAGAGCAGGCATACACTACTCACAAAATTAACAACCCACAGCATACAATAAGAAAACCCCCTACCTAAATACGATCTCCAATCAGAGGCAACAAGAAACAGCTGCCTCCAATTGGAGATCAACCCCAAACAACACCCGACATAGAAACAGAAAACCTAGAACCCACAACATAGAAATAACAACACAGACTGTCAAACAAATACAACCCTGTCACGTCCTGACCCATCTACTATAGAAAATGACCTCTTACACTGCTCAGGACGTGACACACGGGGGTGGCAGCATCATGTTGTGGGGTGCTTTGCTGCAGGAGGGACTGATGCACTTCACAAAATAGATGGCATCATGAGGGAGAAAAATTATGTGGATATATTGAAGCAACATCTCAAGACATCAGTCAGTAAGTTAAAGCTTGGTCGCAA
Source organism: Salmo trutta (assembly GCF_901001165.1). Classification (NCBI taxonomy): domain Eukaryota; kingdom Metazoa; phylum Chordata; class Actinopteri; order Salmoniformes; family Salmonidae; genus Salmo; species Salmo trutta. The sequence goes on from NC_042975.1 coordinate 23,141,852, forward strand.
ATGGGTCTTCCAAATGGACAATGACCCCAAGAATACTTCCAAAGTTGTGGCAAAATGGCACCTTGAGGAGACAATCCCAATAACGGGATTGGTTGGACAACAACCAGTGAGATAGCACGGCGCGATATTCAAAACAAAATAAGTATTATACGACATTTTAAAGATACTCTACTCGTTAATCCAATCACATTGTCCGATTTCAAAAAGGCTTTACGGTGAAAGCAAAACATTTGATTATTTTAGCATAGCACCTCAGCAACAAAAAAAACAATTTTCCAAGCACGATAGCCATCACAAAACCAGATATACAGCTAAAATTAAGCACTAACCTTTGACAATCTTCATCAGATGACACTCCTAGGACATCATGTTAGACAATACATGCATTTTTTTGTTCGATCAAGTTTATATTTATATCCAAAAACCCCATTTTTACATTGGCGCGTGATGTTCAGAAAATGTTTTCTCCCCATAACTGTCGGTGAATAGGCACATTCATTTACAGAACTCATAAACGTTGAAAAAATGTATAACAATTATTTAAAGAATTAGAGATAATCTACTCCTTTATGCAACCAGTTTGTCAGATTTCAAAATAACGTTACGGAAAAAGCACATTGTTCAATATTCTGAGTACAGAACTTAGCCTTCAATGCTAAGCTATACAGTTAGCCTACAACCACGGCGTCGACAAATCTCTAACAATATGTTCGAAATATTTACTTACCTTTGCTGATCTTCGGCGGAATGCACTCGGATGGGCATCCACTTCCACAAGAAATGTTCATTTGTTCTGCAAAGTCCATCATTTATGTCCAAATACGTCCGTTTTGTTGACCCATCCAGAACACTTTACAAAGCCATGTGGCGTGGACGCAAATCCATAGACGAAATGTTCAAAGTTCCATTACCGTTTGTAGAAACACGTCAAACGATGTTTACAATCAATCCTTTAGGGTATTTTTTTACGTAAAATTGCGATAATTTTACAACCGGGCAATACGTATTCATCCCAGAAGAAAAATAAAAACCAACAAAGTCATGTGCACGCGCGTCATAAGACACTCTCCTCAGACTGGCCAGTGATTGACTGAGCCATAATTTTTTGCCCGGTAACAGATGACGGTTGAAACCAATTCCTAAAGATTGTTGACAGCCAATGCAAGAGTTAGGAGGTGCAACGTAAATCCTAACTCACTGTAGTTTTTCAAGGGATTCAAAACAAAAACAACATTTCTAATTTCTCCCACTTCCTGATTCAATTTTTCTCAGGTGTTTTGCCTGCCATATGAGTTCTGTTATACTCACAGACACCATTCAAACAGTTTTAGAAACTTCAGAGTGTTTTCTATCCAAATCTACTAATAATATGCATATTCTATTTTCTGGGCCAGAGTAGTAACCTGTTTAAATTGGGTACGTTTTTCATCCGGCCGTGAAAATACTGCCCCCTAGCCCCAACAGGTTTTAAGGACAACATAGTCAAGGTATTGGAGTGGCCATCACAAAGCCCTGACCTCAATCCTATAGAAAAAAGTGGGTGCGAGCAAGGAGGCCTACAAACCTGACTCAGTTACACCAGCTCTGTCAGGAGGAATGGGCCAAAATTCACCCAACTTATTGTGGGAAGCTTGTGGAAAACGTTTGACCCAAGTTAAACAATTTGAAGGCAATGCTTCCAAATACTAATTGAGTGTATGTAAACTTCTGACCCACTGGGAATGTGATGAAAGAAATAAAAGCTGAAATAAATAATTCTCTCTACTATTATTCTGACATTTCACATTCTTAAAATAAAGAAGTGATCCTAACTGACCTAAGACAGGAATTGTGAAAAACTGAGTTTAAATGTATTTGGCTAAGGTGTATGTAAACTTCCGACTTCAACTGTATTTATATTTACACATTTACATTTACGATATATTGTGTCCCTTAAAGTATCAGCAGAATAATGCAGAAATCTGAATAATGCAAACTGGCCTTTTGCCTTCTCCACCCAGACGGACCCTTTGTAGATATTTGTAGAATATCCCCAAGGCTGGCAAGGGCTCTGTGCGTCATATTCTGTTGTTTCTGTACATGTGTCTGTTATGTAAGCTGAATGTAGAGAGGATGATAAACACCTCTCCAAAGTTGATAAGTAGCACATAACTAAATAAGTATGTCAAATAACAGTAGTGCTCTTGCTTTCAGCAACCACATTAATAATCACCAACATTCAAAAAGTTTAAATAATGACCATAAATCTACAGATAGAGGGAATAAGCCCTTTGCTATTTTTCAGAATGTACAGTTATTTAAAAATGAATGGTTTTCCCAAGGCCTAAGACATGAGACATCTGAAAAATATACTTTTTGAGATGTGCATACAGGCAGATTTTTTTTAAAGAGTTTAACATGAAGGAAATACTGTAAAGCATGAGGGAAGGGGAGCAGTAGAATGTCCCTCTTAAAATATAAATATATTTACCATTTAATGTGCAATGGATATGGATAAAATGTACATAGTGTATAGCAGAGAGATCATTGCATGTTCAAGTTTCTGAATGTTGCTGTGAAAAGAGGGATTGCATATACAATACTGAATATATATGAGAAGAGAGGATATGTAAAAAAACAAGAACACTAATTTAGAGGTCATTATAATCATCAATATTTTGGGGAATATTATACATATATTGCCAGTATACTGAGTCAGTGGAGTGGTGATATTGAGTGCAGAGTGGTGTCACGTGAGAAGGATTTAGAAATCACAAAACCGACTAACCTGAACCTTTGAATGAAATAATAGCGTTTTGCCAACATTAAGATGCAATCAAAGCACATACATTGATCCACGTCTCCCACAGTTGGGATTTGAAGCAGAGAGTACTACTGTATATCACAATGGGCAGAGGTTGAAAATCTGTGCCTCTGGAGAGAATTGGAATTATTTAAATGGCATCGCCTGAACAGAATCACTTCCCATTCAAGGGGTTGTGGACCACTGATTGGTTATCTTTGGCGAAAATATGATGCTAGCCAAATATATTTGCTGTAATTTTGAGTTCAGCGAATAAGACAAAAAAAGTTGCTGCCTAATCATGCCACGGACTAATCAATGTACCATCTATAATGCTGAAATGCATTCTTTAAGTTTAAGTCAAGTCTAAATGTTTTAATAATAATAATATGTATAGATATATTTTTTTGACATTTCATGATTCTGAATATTAATATGACATGTAATAAGCAAGCTTTTGTGTGTTGTGTGTGAATACACTCTGATTTGACTGTATCATAATAATGATATAATATCTGCCATTTAGCAAATGCTTTTATCCAAAGCGACTTACAGTCATGTGTGCATCATTTTATTTTACATATTGGTGGTGCCAGGAATTGAACCCACTATCCTAGAATTTGCAAGCAATTTGCTCTACCAACTGAGCTACAAACAACCATAGCTGAACTGATTATACAGTGCATTACTTCACCTACTCAATCATGTGTAACTGGGATTTCCCTTTATCTTTTTACAGATATTTGGGGCATTTGCGTAAATGACTTCAGGAGATATACAAGCAGTTACATGCTGTAGTGGCCCACATCTAAACTGTACAGCTGTACATTTCACAGTTAACAATGACATGATACTGTCTGTCAAGTATAGCAATAGCTATTTTTCTGGTGTATCTGGACCATACTCAGAGGTCATCTAATATTGGTCATATTGTTTGCAACCTAGGGGTCGGCAAAGTAACACCTTGTAAGAGGAACTGTCATCATAGTTGTTTGCTCTATGGAAGAGGAGATGTTTGGTCCTTTTTTCTTATTTGGTTTGAACTAAGATATGAGCGCCGTTGTGGTTTGCTTTCCCCAAGGAGTAATGCTACTTCTTCATAGCAGAGCATAGAGCATTACAGAGCATTGTAAAGCCCCTATGTATTTTGGTCTTTGATGGTTGTTCTATGCCTAATTCATTAAATGAGTCCGTAGAGTAAGAACCTCTGGTGCTAAAACACAAGTTTTCAAGGACAGTGTTTTATTTGAGTAATTATTTTCAGAATTTTACTTCATCTGGTAGAGCACACATATGTTGTTATTTTGAATATAACACTGGTAATCTCCCATACGCCAATCTGAGTTCCTCACAAAAGTATGTAAAAACCAAGACATAGCTGTATAACAAAATACCAAAGCATTATGCCACCCCAAGAAAATGACATTTGAAAACACTGCACAGTACTGTACTGTGCACAGTCAAGTTGAGGCCAAGCAAGATGTACAGTATGAAATACAATCAACCTTGTGGGTTTACTAGTTACTTGGGGTGGCAGGTAGCCTGGTGGTTAGAGCATTGAGCCAGTAACTGCAAGGTTGCTAGATCAAATCCCAGAGCTGACCAGGTAAAAATCTGTTGTTCTGTCCCTGAACAAGGCAGTAAACACTGTTCCTAGGCTGTCATTCTAAATAAGAATTTGTTCTTAACTGACTTGCCTAGTTAAAGAAAAATGTGCTAAGACTCAAAAGACTACAGCAGATGCAAACACAGTGTAAATCATGTTTTAAAAAAGCATACCTTGTCATATATATTTTTTGTACATGAGAATATGATACACACAGAGTATATTGCAGAGTGAGTGGGAACTGAGTAGTGTACAGTCTGTTTCAGTGGTACATTGTGACAAGTAGCAGACCACTACATCTCTATGTGAGTGACTGAATTATTCTAAATACTACAAATTAGTTTAAATTATTTAGTATTATAAATCAAACAGATATAGAATACATTTGGTGTCAATGGTTTTCATGGTGTATTATTTAATGTTATTTTTATTTTTATATCCATTTGTTGCTTTTTTAGATAAACAGAATCATACAAATAGAGAATATTTATATTCCACTGACACAGAAATGCCTTTGAGGCAAACCATTTCAGTTCTGTACAAAACAAAATAAATATCAAAAAAAGGGTGCAAGTGTCATCGGTTTATTACAGACTAAGATAAAGATACAGGGTTTTACAAAATGTTAAGCATAACTGGAAAGCACTGGAATTAATTCTTTACTTAGTTTTACCTGCAATTAATCATTCCTGACAAGTTGATCTTGGGATACGCTAACATGGCTAGCTTGGCCAATGGGAATAATGAATAACTATGTGGCTCTACAATAGGTCCATCATTATACCAGTCTGTTCCCAAGACTGCCACAGATCCTCAACTCCAAATGTTACTGCTGGTCCGCTCAAGAACCCTGTATCTTGTCTTAGACTCAATTGGCTTTTGGAAAGATGGAAAGTTTTCATGCAGGTGTTCATTTGCGTTCTGTATAGCAGCAGATTACAATATACCGTATGTGTAATCTATATTCCTCTAGTCAACAGATTGTGCAATCAGAGATATTATACAGCATATGTGTACGTAACAGATATTCAATGCTGCTTTGAAAAACAATTTTAGGGGTTCCTAATGTTTTTATGACAGCAAAGTAAGTGTGTTTCCAATTTAGCCACATTGTTTATGGTGTAATGTATATGTTCTGCCTCTAGCTCTCAATAGGTGCAAATATTTGATTAGTAGAGTTGCAGCAGACTATAAAGATGACAGTAACATTTTCTAGAGACCCATAAATGGGGCATATTGACTTTGTAATTCCATTGCACACATTCTGACAACAACTGGTGCTATTATCAATCCATTTTGTGGTGCTTTAGGTGGTGAGTTAACACCTCTACAGGATCGGTGGGTCCCCCGTGGGATGGTTGAGCTAACGTAGGCTAATGCGATTAGCATGAGATTGTAAGTAACAAGAAAATTTCCCAGGACATAGACATATCTGATATTGGCAGAAAGCTTACATTCTTGTTAATCTAACTGCACTGTCCAATACCATGCTATTGTTTGAGGAGAGTGTACAGTTATGAACTTGAAAATGTATTAATAAACCAATTAGGCACATTTGGGCAGTCTTGATACAAAATGTTTTTAACAGAAATACAATGGTTCATTGGATCAGTCAAAAACTTTGTGCATACACTGCTGCCATCTAGTGGCTAAAATATAGATTGCGCCTGGGTTGAAAAATTCATTATGGCCTTTCTCTTGCATTTCAAAGATGATGGTAAAAAAAAATACACAAAAAAACGCAGTTTTTTTTCTTTGTATTATCTTTTAACAGATCTAATGTGTTATATTCTCCTACATTAATTTCACATTTCCACAAACTTCAAAGTGTTTCCTTTTAAATGATATCATGAATATGCATATCCTTGCTTCAGGTCCTGAGCTACAGGCAGTTAGATTTGGGTATGTCATTTTAGGCAAAAATTGAAAAAAAGGGGGCGGATCCTTAAGAGGTTTACCAACAAACAATGTTGTAGTCTACTGTAGAACTGTCCTGAAACTGTACATTGTGGTTAGACATTTGGGCAATGAACAAACCCTTTTTGGTGTTGTACTGATGTTGTATTTGTTATGGTATTTGACATACAAAGATAGCAAATTCATTGACAATTTAGTAGGATATCAAATGAGGTAAACCTTTAGACATAGGCCCATTGTTCGTTAGTACAGGTACAGTACAGAGTAGAGGTACGTTGCTGATCAAAGAAAACAAGAAAAAGTACTTATTATTTGGCATAGATTCATTGTTTTTTGTGTGTGCGTTTACTGTTTGTAATGGATATTGCTGTGTCAGAGGAATTTGTGTTGTAGCTTCAGGGAATAATCAGATGAGATGGACATCCTCAGTGTCCATTTTATGAGAATCCAAGTTGCCATAGATTGGAAAGACATTTCATTATTATGACTCCCATGTCGTTCTTGGTACAGAGTACATGGGTGTTGATGCTGGACAAAATGAGACATTGAGTGCTCCGTCCTGTATGTCAAAGTATTGGTGGTCATTATACAGTTTCACACGTTTTTTACAGGTTTGCACAACACTGCTTGACAAGTCAGTTTACAAGCACTCAACTGCAGTAGTGTTAACCCTTTTGGTGTAGCCTCTGTGTATGATTTAATTACATGCCATCCATCTTTTCACATCATTATGCCTCACTAAATGCAATACAAGTGTACAAAGGACTATTCAGATGTACTTAGCTAAATATTGTCCCATCCTTTTTTGGTCTCCCGCTCTGAATTTTTGGGTAACATTCAATTAAATCTACAGCACAGTAGGGTTGAAGCCGGAGACAACTCAGTACCTCAGAATGCCTCATTGTAGATATCTTCACATAGAGATGTTACTATCATCTGGCCAACAGGCCACTTGAGAGCAGGGTATACTAGCATGTAAATCTGCCAGCACAGACACAATAACTAGAATGTATTGCCATCTACTTCCTCACTTCTGGTCATCCCAGACATTCTAAAACGTTCCATAAACAGACAACATTTTATTTCTAGTGTACTGGTATGTTTGGTGTTGAAATTTGCAGTAGGTTTACTGATGTATATTACATCACTTTTTAGTTAGAGTATTGTTTTGTGTTACATAAAATAATTTTGGAGGGATTTCAAAGCAAATGGATCAATGGCATTTAATGTACCTGTCCATTCAAAACATATTTTATAGACCATTTTTTATATTTCCCTTCAAAGTGACTTTGAAACCAAACCATTTCAATTAAATATATTTCATTTTTTCGTTTACTGACACAACTTATTTATTAGCTTTTCTACATAAATAATTCACAAAAACAAGAGGCACCCAGAGGGTTAATTGCACCTCATCTTCTGGTATTATTGTTATATGAATTTCCCTGATACATTTCCTTTTATGTGAAAGAGAGAGAAACAAACATGTACTGTATATGGTGCTGAAGAAAAGCCTTGCGTCATACTGTTTTTACCACCCGTTCTCCTGTGCTCTCTGGGCAGACCAATGCCTCCCCCAGGAATGTATGGAAAGCTTTAGAAAGTGCATACTACTTACACATGCCGTCACAAACGAGAACTTGTCATCCTGCTTCACTGACTGTAACATGAATCGCAATTAATCAAGCAGTTGTGATAATTGTGTTCAGAAATGCACAGAGTGACAGAAGTCATTCTTAGCTGCCACTGTATGGATGTTTTGGGTTTTGGTATGAAATTATGATTCAGTCATGGAGGAACGAGACAAAGACATCAAGAATGTGTGACAGCCCATGCAGCTTAACAGGGGATACTTGTTATGTACAAACATGTTTCCTGTTGTCTGTGATTGATAGTGGAGCAGGATGGCCCCAACAGGCACTTGGATATCAAAGGATTGGATATGTTCAACCAGGCGCAGAGCTTGGGTTTTGCCACAGGGGGGACGAAAACATTTGTGGGGCCCCCAATTTATTTAAATTTTCTTTACAATTAGGGCTAATAACTTCAAATGTAGCTAATATCATACATGTATTAATGTTTGAATGGTCGTCAGTCATCATTAAGTACACAATACCTGTACCCAGATTAAGGAGTGCACAGATTGATAAAAGGCAATGTGCAATGAGCTGCTAAAGTTAAAATCATGGAGAAATAATTAGGCCAAGCTAGGCTACACCTTGTTCTTTAGAATAGTCGGACGGCAACAAAATCCCATCAATCATGTAAGATCAGGTAGACAGCTGTCTTCACAACATAAGCAGCAGAACCATCCACATCAATTCGATATTGCTTTATCAAATCACATTTTATGTGTCACATGCTTTGTAAACTACAGGGGTAGAGACTAACAGTGAAATGTTTACTTACGGGCCCTTCCCAACAATGCAGAGAGAAAGAAAATATAGAAATAATAGAAAAGTATTAACACTTAATAAAAGTGATAATAAGTACGCAATGAGTAATGATAACATGGCTATATACATGGGGTACCAGTACAGAAACGATGTGCAGGAGTATGAGGTAATTGAGGTAGATATGTATATATATCTAGGAATAAAGTGACTAGGCAACAGGATAGATAATAAACAGTAGCAGCAGCGTAAGTGATGAGTCAAAAAAGTTAGTGCTAAAAGGGTCAGTGCAGTTAGTTAAATAGTTAACCAAATAGCTACCTGGACTAACTATTTAGCAGTCTTATGGCCTGGGGGTAGAAGCTGTTCAGGGTCCTGGTGGTTCCAGACTTGCCATGAGGTAGCAGACAGAACAGTCTATGGCTTGGGTGGCTAGAGTCTTTGACAATTTTTAGGGCCTTCCTCTGACACCGCCTGGTATAGAGGTCATGGATGGCAGGGAGCTCAGCCTCAGTGATGTACTGGGACGTACGCACCCACTGCAGTAGCGCCTTGCAATCGGATGCCAAGCAATTACCATACCAAGCGGTGATGCAGCCAGTCAAATGCTCTCAATGATGCAGCTGTAGAACTTGAGGATCTGAGGGCCCATGCCAAATCTTTTCAGCCTCCTGGATTGGAAAAGCGGCATTGTTGTGCCCTCTTCACGACTGTGTTGTTGTGTATAGACCATGATAGATCCTTAGTGATGTGGACACAAGGAACTTGAAGCTCTCAACCCGCTCCACTACAGCCTCGTCGATGTGAATGGGGGCGTGCTCGGCCCTCAATTTCCTGTAGTGCACAATCCTCCTTTGTCTTTGGCGACGTTGAGGGTGAGGTTGTTGTCCTGGCACCACACTGCCATGTCTCTGACCTCTTCCCTCTAGGTTGTCTCAACATCGCCTGTGATCAGGTCTACCACCGTCGTGTCATCAGCTAACTTAATGATGGTGTTGAAATTGTGCGCAGCCACACAGTCGTGGGTGAACAGGGAATACAGGAGCGGACTAAGCAGGCACCCCTGAGGGGCCCCCGTGTTGAGAGTCAGCATGGCGGATGTGTTGTTGCCTACCCTCACCACCTGGGGGCGACCCGTCAGGAAGTCCAGGATCCAGCTGCAGAGAGAGGTGTTCAGTCCCAGGGTCCTTAGCTTAGTGATGAGCTTGGAGGGCACTATGGTGTTGAAAGCTGAGCTGTAGTCAATGAACAGTATTCTCACACAGGTGTCCTTTTGTCCAGGTCGGAGAAGACAGTGTGTCATGCAATAGAGATTGCGTCATCTGTGGATCTGTTGCGGCGGTATACGAATTTAATGGTTCCAGAGTGTCTGGGATGATGGTGTTAATGTGAGTCATGTGAGCCATGAAAATGTCAGTGAAGACGCTTACCAGCTGATCATGCTCTGAATACACGTCCTGATAATCCGTCTGGCCCTGCAGCTTTGTGAATGTTAACCTGTTTAAAGGTCTTACTCACATTCGCTACAGTCGTCCGGAACAACTGGTTATTTCGTGCATGGCTCAGTATTGCTTGCCTCGAAGCATGCATAGAAGGCATTTGGCTTAGTAAGATTCAATCTTGTATCAACGCTTCGCCTGTTTAATGGCTCGTCGGAGGTCGTAGCGGGATTTCTTATAAGCGTCCGGATTAGTGTCCCACTCCTTGAAAGTAACAGCTCTAGCCTATAGCTCAGTGCAGATGCTTCCTGTAATCCATGGCTTCTGTTTGGGATGTGTACGTACGGTCACTGTTGGGATGACGTCGTCGATGCACTTATGAAGCTGGTGACTGATGTGGTAAACTCCAAAATGCCATCGGATGAATCCTGGAACATATTCCAGTCTATGCTAGCAAAACAGTCCTGTAGTTTAGCATCCGCTACATCGGACCACTTCCGTATTGGGGACATCACTGGTACTTCCTGTTTGAGTTTTTGCTTGTAAGCAGGAAACAGAAGGATAGAGTTATGGTCAGATTTGCCAAATGGAGGGTGAGGATGAGCTTTGTATGCATTTCTGTGTGTGGTGTAAATGTGCACAGGTGACATGTTGGTGGAAATGCGGTTAGACGGATTTCAGTTCCCCTGCACTAAAATCACCGGCCTCTAGGTGCTCCGCCTCTGGATGAACATTTTCTTGTTTGTTTATGGCCCTATACAGCTTGTTGAGTGCAGTCTTAGTGCCAGCATTGGTTTGTGGTGGTAAATAAACATCTGCGAAAAATATAAATAAACTCCTTGGTAAATAGTAAGGTCTACAGCTTATTATGACGTATTCTAGGCGAGCAGAACCTCGAGACTTCCTTAATATTAGAGATTGTGCACCAGCTGTTGTTAACAAAGAGACACACACCTCCCCCTTTACCTTACCCGAAGCTGCCGTTCTGTCCTGCCGATGCATAGAAAAACCAGATAGATGTATATTATCCATTATCCTTGTTCAGCCACGAATCAGAGAAACAAAGGATATTACAGTTCTTCAGGTCCTGTTGATAGGATAATCTAGAACCAAGCTCGTCCTATTTGTTCTCCAGTGATTGTATGTTTGCCAATAAAATGGAGGGTAGAGGCGACATAGTTTTGTCTAAGTGCCCGCACGTCGGCCTCGCTTACGTCACAGGGTAAGCAGTATGTCCTGCGATGACGACTCATTGAAGTAAAAATCTTCATCTAAATCGAGGTTAGTGATTGCTGTTCTGATGGTGCAAACATTATGTACAAAATAAGTTAAGATCAGCTCAAAAAACACACACAAAATAGCAGAATTGATCAGGAGCCCGTAATACGGCAGCTATCCAATCCAGCGCCATTCTATATGCCTGTAGTCAAGCACAAGGAACTGAATCCCATGTGCTTGTCATCTGATATAAAATATCCAACTTTTGCTTTCAGAGCCCTTTCAAAACTAAGTTTTTCATTTCCTACTGTTTCTTAAGGCCTACCTAAACACAAACAATATATTATTTATGTGATGGTATATATTAAATTGATTTATCAGACTGTTTAAAATGTAGACAAAAGGCGTCATTGGCTGTTTCTTGTATAGGCCTACCTCAAGTCCTGGCGGTGTGTTAACTAAATTGAAACTATTAAACGTATTAAATAACTTACTAAAAATAAATAAATGCATAATCATTTTGAAGACCCTCGTCCCTCAACCACCACCACCAGCAGCCAACCAGAAGCATAGCCGCCAGTCCCAGGCCAGGGGGCCCCTCAAGGCGGTATAGCGACAGACACAGCTGTACATAGTGGCAGGGAGCCTAGCGATCAGATCGTTGGACCAGTTAGCGAAAGGTTGCTAGTTCGAGTCACGCCGACTGTCGATCTGCCCTTCAGCAAGACAATTAACCCTAATTGCTCCAGAGTCACGGTCAAGAATGGCTGATCCCTGGCAGTGACCCCACTCTCCAAGGGTGTCTCAGGGGGAGTGGGATATGCAAAAAATATATTTCCATTTCACACCACACACTTGTACAAATACAAGCATCCCCTATTTGAGCTTTATAAAATAATTAAAAACCAACTCAGATCAATTCCAGGATTTAATTAATGAAAACATATTATATATCAATTTTGCCATGTTTTATATTTTTAAATATAGTTTTTTTCTTTGGTCTTTGGTACATCATAATTTACTTAGGCCGTGGGGCAGGGGGCAGGGGGCAGGCAGGCACCCTTGGGCCCTGGGGCAGGCACCCTTGGGCCCTAGAGGGGTCACACCATTCCCCCCCATGGTAGCTCTGCTTGTGGTTGCTCTACCTATCTGATGCTTTGAGATCTACACAGGTGCCCAGGATCTACATTGGCGCCTGTTGTCAGTGTGGCTAGCTGAGGAACGCTCAACTCTGTTCTCTTATATTGAGGCGGAGTTGAGTTTTGATAACTGGTTGCAGGATTTACTAGCAACAACATTGAGTCACCATTAGTTGATTCTTGTAAAAATGTAAATTCTGAAAACTCTTACCTGTACCTATGTAACAGTGTAGGTTCCGTCCCTCTCTTCGCCCCAACCCGGGCTCGAACCAGGGACCCTTGCACGCATCAACAACTGACACCCACCGAAGCATCGTTACCCATCGCGCCACAAAAGCCGCGGCCCTTGCAACGCAAGGGGAAACCCTACTTCAAGTCTCAGAGAGAGTGACGTCACCGATTGAAACGCTATTAGCGCGCACCACCGCTAACTAACTAGCCATTTCACATCGGTTACACCTATGCTTGTCCTGTACAACTGCGGTCCTTCCGTGGGGTGCTGAAATTCATATTTTTAACAAAAACTTTTATAGAATACAACCACCTAATATTTCCTAATTTGTGTTGCTTAGCTCAGCATGAATAAAGCCCATAATACCCATGAAACCTAGCGGTCAAACAGGGAAATGGTTCCAATCGTTTTTTGACCATTAATTTTTCCCATAGGGGATTTTAGAAACACTTATAATAAGGGCTGTGTTTCGTGTAGGATTACCCTGGCGTGAAGTTTTGATAACCATGTAAAACTTTTATCAATATATTTGGCTCTATTTACTCTCAGATACGAAAATGCTAATGAGCATTAAAGTAGACATCATGCAAGACAACAAATCCTTGTAAACTCTTGCGCATCCTCTCTTTGACGCCTTTGCTAACAAGTATTGGGCCAATTTAAAACTTGCAAAAGACAGTTCACAGAATTGTCCATTCAAAGAAATGTTTCCAATTTATTCATTGCTACATTTAGCTGACATTAGGGGAAGGGAAAGGAGATACTTAGTCAGTTGTACAAATGAATGCATTCAACTGAAATGTGTCTTCTGCATTTGACCCAACTGCTCTGAATCAGAGAGGTGCGGAGGGCTGCCTTAATCGGCATCCACGTCTTCGGCGCCCGGGGAACAGTGGGTTAACTGCCTTGCTCAGGGTCAGAACGACAGATTTTTACCTTGACAGGATTAGATAGTTAATCCAGAGATTATTACCTTTTCCACAATTTGGCAGTCTCGTCCAGATCATCATGGCATTTGTAGTTCTTTATGATAGCCACATTCACAGCTAATTAGCATTTCATTGGGGGGGGGGGGGGGTAAATAAAGGTGAATATGTTGATAAAAGTCACCTTGTCCTAGAGAGATTTACACAGTTATCAAAACATCACGCCAGGGTAAGCCTACATGAAACACAGCCCTTATTTTAAGTGTTTCTAAGATCCCCTATGGGAAAATGAATGGTCGAAAAACGATTGGAACCATTTCCCTGTTTGACCGCTAGGTATTATGACTCATACTGTGGTACTCTATGTGCATGTGCCAATTGAATCTCAATTGACATAGTAAGTAGTATGAGCAATACAAATGAGGAAAATGTCGGTGGTTGTATTCGATACAAGTTTTTATTAAAATAATGAATTTCAGCACCCCGTGGAAGGACTGCAGTTGGACAGGACAAACATAGGTCCAGGTAAACATTTTCAGAATTTACATTTTTACAAGAATCGACTGATGGTGACTCAATGTTGTTGCTACCAAATCCTGTGACCAGTTATCAAAACTCAACTCCGCCTGGCTATAAGAGAATGGAGTTGAGCGTTTCTTAGCCAGAGGCTCATGGGAAGTAGCAATTCATGTCTACTGAGATGTGTGCCCTGCTGCCCAAGGTAGTGTTGTATTGGATAACAGTACCAATTAAAGGCCCCTTTCCCTCTCACCCATTCCATGCTGACTCTGCAGAACTTATTGAGTTGACATTGTCAGATGCTAAAGTCTCATGTAACCTTTACTCTGCTTCAGATATGTTTTGTATTTTGATATAATAAAACTTAACAAAACACTTTTTTTCCGTCATTTGTACTTTAGCATGCGTCTTATTTGCCCCCGGGCACCTGCCTTTGGGGCCCCAGACTAAGCTTTTCCTGAGGCAATTTGGTGTGGTGGCCAGTCACTGGTGTGGTGTACTGTCACAACTGTGTAAATTATGGTAACCTTCAGAGGATGCCATTACAGACAAGCACCAGAGGATGGCAGAATAGTAGGGTAAAAATAGACTACAAAGATGATAGTTTCAGAGCTGGGTTTCAAACATACTCCGTGTTTTCCAAAATTGCAATCTGATTGATGAGCAATGACCTGAGACCGAGCATGTTAAATCTAATCCACGTGCGCTCATTCCACGAGAGCGCGCACAGTCACGAACGGTACGCCTCTGCGCGTTCACGATGTCCTCAGATTCTCACTTGGAAGTGGTGAATCGGATGTTTTAGTGCGAGCCTCCAGTTTGATAGTAAAGTTTACCTATAAAACTGTCCTTCAACTGGCAGCAAAGGGAATTTCAGTCAATGTTTTCTCATTGTGAAGTACCGTTTAGCTTTACTTAAACACGATAACAGCTGTTTGAACATTGCCAACGAGCCATCTCCAGCGGGAGTTTTTGAACACACGGACAGCGAGGTTGAGGCGATATCTTTTTTATTGGGACGTAACGTTCGTGTTCAGGAAACGTTTTGCTAACTAGCTTAACGTTAGCTATATAACATATCTCGTGTCTTTAGTTTGTTTTATAATGCAGTGTTTTGGCTCTGAGGGATCAAGCTGTGTTTCTGCAGCTGGCGTGGAAGACACCAGGAGGAGGAAACTGTGGTGAAAGCGAGAGTGATAACCCGAAAAACATCTCATCAGACACACCGGTAAACAGACATTTCTGTCACTTCAGTTGTTATCAAACGTTTACATGAACACCGATAATTCCATATTAAACTGATTAAGGCAGTAGTCCGAGTATGGTAATGGAGTAATGTGTTTATATCAGCTAAACGTAGTAATAAATAAATTGGGAAAATGTCATTAAAATGGACAATTCTGTGAACTGTCTTGCGCAAGTTTTACATTTACACAATACCTGTTAGCATGCAGGAGCTTGCAGGGATTTGTAGTCTTGCATGGTCTACTTTTATGCTAATTAACATTTTTGAGCATAAATCAGAGTAAATATTTCATTTCACCTTTATTTAACCAGGTAGAAGGCAATAAATAGGCCATAGAGGAGAAATAATTACAATTATCATTAACACTGGCGTGAGATGTGCAGATGATTATGGGCAAGTAGAGATACTGGTGTGCAAAAGAGCAACAACAAAATCAATAACAATATGGGGATGAGGTAGTTGGGTGTGCTATTTACAGATGGGCTGTGTACAGGTACAGTGATCAGTAAGCTGCTCTCGCAGCTGATGCTTCAAGTTAGAGAGGGAGATGTACGACTCCAGCTTCAGTGATTTTTGCAATTCGTTCCAGTCATCGGCAGCAGAGAACTGGAATGAAAGGTGGCCAAATGAGGTGTTGGCTTTGGGGATGACCAGGGAAATATACCTGCTGGAGCATGTGCTACGGGTGGGTGTTGCTATGGTGACCAGTGAGCTGAGATAAGGCGGGGCTTAACCTCTCTGGCGCATGTGGGACGAACTCGTCCCACCTACGTAACAGCCACTGAAATCCAGTGGCGCGATTTTTGAATCGTTAGAAATACTATTACTTC
Source organism: Salmo trutta (assembly GCF_901001165.1). NCBI lineage: Eukaryota > Metazoa > Chordata > Actinopteri > Salmoniformes > Salmonidae > Salmo > Salmo trutta. The sequence goes on from NC_042975.1 coordinate 23,158,099, forward strand.
AATTTCTCAAACATATGACTATTTTACAGCTATTTAAAGACAAGAATCTCGTTAATCTAACCCCACTGTCCGATTTCAAAAAGGCTTTACAACGAAAGCAAAACATTAGATTATGTCAGCAGAGTGCCCAGCCAGAAATAATCAGACACCCATTTTTCAAGCTAGCATATCATGTCACATAAACCCAAACCACAGCTAAATGCAGCACTAACCTTTTATGATCTTCATCAGATGACACACCTAGGATATTGTGTTATACAATACATGCATGTCTGTTCAATCAAGTTCATATTTATATCAAAAAACAGCTTTTTACATTAGCATGTGACGTTCAGAAAAAGCATAACCCCCGCAAACTTCCGGGGAATTTACTAACAGTTTGCTAAATTACTCACGATAAACGTTCACAAAAAGCATAACAATTATTTTAAGAATTATAGATACATTACTCCTCTATGCACTCGATATGTCCGATTTTAAAATAGCTTTTCGGATGAAGCACATTTTGCAATAATCTAAGTACATAGCCCGGCATCACAGGGCTAGCTATTTAGACACCCACCCAGGTCAGCCTCCACCAAAATCACATTTCCTATAAGAAAAATGTTCTTACCTTGCTTGTTCTTCGTCAGAATACACTGCCAGGACTTCTACTTCAATAACAAATGTTGGTTTGGTCCCAAATAATCCATCGTTATATCCAAACAGCGACGTGTTATTCGTGAGTTCTAGACACTATCAGAATGCTTCATCACGGTCTCGCGCATGGCGCATTGGCGTGACAAAAAAATTCTAAATATTCCATTACCGTACTTCGAAGCATGTCAACCGCTGTTTAAAACCAATTTTTATGCCATTTATCTCGTAGAAAAGTGATAATATTCCGACCGGGAATATGCATTGAGCCTAAACAGCCGAATTAAATTTCTCCTCAGGAGCGAATCGTGCACGCGCCTCATTCAAAGGTCCTCTGAGCCGCCACTTACCAAAGCCGATAATGTGTTTCAGCCTGAGGCTCCCTCGTCAACCTTCAGGTATTTCCCGGGTTCTGAGAGCCTATCGGAGCCCTGGGAATTGTCACGTTACAGCTAAGATCCTTACTTTTCAATAAACAGATGCAAGACGCACGACTCCTTGTCAGACAGGGTACTTCCTGCTTGAAACCTTGTCAGGTTTTTGCCTGCCATAGGAGTTCTGTTATACTCACAGACACCATTCAAACAGTTTTAGAAAATTCAGAGTGTTTTCTATCCAAACCTGAACAATAATATGCATATTCTAGCTTCTGAGTTGGTGTAGGAGGCAGTTAAAAATGGGCACATATTTTTTCCAAAATTCTCAATACTGCCCCCTATCCCAAACAGGTTAACCTAGCAGAGACTTGTAGATGACCTGGAGCCAGTGGGTTTGGCGACGAATATGTAGCAAGGGCCAGCCAACGAGAGCCTACATGTCGCAGTTGTGGGTAGTATATGACTTAAATGTAAATGTAAATATGGGGCTTTGGTGACAAAACGAATGGCACTGTGATAGACTACATCCAATTTGCTGAGTAGAGTGTTGGAGGCTATTTTGTAAATGACATTGCTGAAGTCAAGGATCGGTAGGATAGTCAGTTTTACGAGGGTATGTTGGCAGCATGAGTGAAGGAGGCTTTGTTGCGAAATAGGAAGCCGATTCTAGATTTAATTTTGGATTGGAGATGCTTAATGTGAGTCTGGAAGGAGAGTTTACAGTCTAACCAGACATCTAGGTATTTGTAGTTGTCCACATATTCTAAGTCAGAACCGTCCAGAGTAGTGATGCCAGTCGGGCGGGTGCGGGCAGCATTCGGTTGAAGAGCATGCATTTAGTTTTACTAGCATTTTAAGAGCAGTTGGAGGCCACGGAAGGAGTGTTGTATGGCATTGAAACTCGTTTGGAGGTTTGATAAGTGTCCAAAGAAGGGTCTGATGTATACTGCCGGTACGGGGCACGGAACCCCGCCGATCCTCTACAACTTCAATACCGACATAATCTGCCCGAGGAGTCTAACAGGCCCCTCAGGTGCGACGTCCGCTAAAGGCCAATTCTGCTAACAGGCCTGCTAGCTATCTAGAGCTACTTAGAACCCTACTAATTCCACGACTGGTCTATCGACGTCACCGCACGAAGAGGCAAAAACAGACTTACCCCCATCGCGACGTCCCCCAAAGGCTAGCTTGCTAGCCCCGGTCTGCTAATTGCTAGCTTGCTTGCCCCGGTCTGCCAACTGCTTGCTTGCTAACCCGGTCTACTAACTGCTAGCTTGCCAGCCCTGGTCTGCTAATTGCTAGCTTGTTTAGCCCCGGCCTACAGTTAGCATTGGCCTACTAACTGTCTGAATCGCTGTCCCCCCAGTCAGCCCAACCAATCACTGGACCCATATGTTCACTTGGCTACACATGCCTTTCTCTAATATCAATATGCCTCGTCCATTACTGTCCTGGTTAGTGATTACTGTCTTATTTCACTGTAGAGCCTCCAGCCCTGCTCAATATGCCTTAACCAACCATGTTGTTCCACCTCCTACATATACGATGACATCACCTGGTTTAAACATCTCTAGAGACTATATCTCTCTCATCATTACTCAATGCCTAGGTTTACCTCCAATGTACTCACATTCTACCTTACCTTTGTCTGTACACTATGCCTTGAATCTATGCTATCGTGCCCAGAAACCTGCTCCTTGTACTCTCTGTTCCAAACGTGCTAGACGGCCAGTTCGTATATAGCCTTTAGCTGTACCCTTATCCTACTTCTCCTCTGTTCCTCTGGTGATGTGGAGGTTAATCCAGGTCCTGCAGTGCCTAGCTCCACTCCCCAGGTGCTCTCATTTGTTGACTTCTGTAACCGTAAAAGCTAGAGGTCGACCGATTCTGATTTTTCAACGCCGATACCGATTATTGGAGGACAAAAAAAAAGCTGATACCGATTAATCAGCCGTTTTTATTTTTTATTTTTTACATTTATTTGTAATAATGACAATTACAACCATACTGAATGAACACTTATTTTAACTTAATATAATACATCAATAAAATGTATTTAGCCTCAAATAAATAATGAAACATGTTCAGTTTGGTTTAAACAATGCAAAAACAAAGTGTTGGAGAAGAAAGTAAAAGTGCAATATGTGCCATGTAAGAAAGCTAACGTTTAAGTGCCTTGCTCAGAACATGGGAACATATGAAAGCTGGTGGTGGTAACTACACCATTTTAAAGACAAGACTCTCCTTTATCTAACCACACTGTCCGATTTCAAAAAGGCTTTACAGCGAAAGCAAAACATTAGATTATGTCAGCAGAGTACCCAGCCAGAAATAATCAGACACCCATTTTTCAAGCTAGCATATTATGTCACAAAAAACAAAACCACAGCTAAATGCAGCACTAACCTTTGATGATCTTCATCAGATGACAACCCTCGGGCATTATGTTATACAATGCATGCATGTTTTGTTCAATCAAGTTCATATATCAAAAACCAGCTTTTTTACATTAGCATGTGACGTTCAGAACTAGCATACCCCCCGCAAACTTCCGGTGAATTTACTAAATTACTCACGATAAAAGTTCACAAAAAACACAACAATTATTTTAAGAATTATAGATACAGAACTCCTCTATGCACTCGATATGTCCAATTTTAAAATAGCTTTTCGGTGAAAGCACATTTTGCAATATTCTCAGTAGATAGCCCAGCCATCACGGCTAGCTATTTAGACACCCAGCAAGTTTAGCCTTCACCAAACTCCGATTTACTATTAGAAAAGTTTGATTACCTTTGGTGTTCTTCGTCAGAATGCACTCCCAGGACTTCTACTTCAATAACAAATGTTGGTTTGGTCCCAAATAATCCATAGTTATATCCAAATAGCGGCGTTTTGTTCGTGCGTTCAAGACACTATCCGAATGGTAAAGAAGGGTTACGAGCACGACGCATTTCGTGACAAAAAAATTCTAAATATTCCATTACCGTACTTCGAAGCATGTCAACCGCTGTTTAAAATCAATTTTTATGCTATTTTTCTCTGTCAACTGTGGGACAGTGCAAAATGAATAGTAACACTCAGTATCTTGTGTGGCCACCAGCTGCATTAAGTACTGCAGTGCGTCTCCTCCTCATGGACTGCACTAGATTTGCCAGTTCTTGCTGTGAGATGTTACCCCACTCTTCCACCAAGGCACCTGCAAGTTTCCAGACATTTCTGGGGGGAATGGCCTTAGCCCTCACCCTCCTATCCAACAGGTCCCTGACGTGCTCAATGGGATTGAGATCCGTGCTCTTCGCTGGCCATGGCAGAACACTGACATTCCTGTCTTGCAGGAAATCACGCACAGAATGACTGGTTGGAGGGTCATGTCAGGATGAGCCTGCAGGAAGGGTACCACATGAGGGAGGAGGAAGTCTTCCTTGTAATGCACAGCGTTGAGATTGCCTGCAATGACAACAAGCTTAGTCCGATGATGCTTTGACACACCGCCCCAGACCATGACAGACCCTCCACCTCCAAATCGATCCTGCTCCAGAGTACAGGCCTCGGTGTAACGCTCATTCCTTCAATAATAAAAGTGAATCCGACCATCATCCCTGGTGAGACAAAATCGTTGCCGGTGACGTTGTTGCCTTACAACAGGGCTACAAGCCCTCAGTCCAGCCTCTCTCAGCCTATTGCGGACAGTCTGAGCACTGATAGAGGGATTGTGCGTTCCTGGTGTAACTCGGGCAGTTGTTGTTGCCATCCTGTACCTGTCCCGCAGGTGTGTTTGGATGTACCAATCCTGTGTAGGTGTTGTTACACGTGGTCTGCCACTGCGAGGACAATCAGCGGTCCATCCTGTCTCCCTGTAGCGCTCACAATATGGACATGGCAATTTAATGCCGAGCAGTTGCCATATCAAGTGGTGATGCAACCAGTCAGTGTTGCTTGCCTCAAAGCGAGCATAGAAGGCATTTAGCTCGTCTGGTAGGCTCACGTCACTGGGCAGCTCTTGACTGGGTTTCCATTTGTAGTTTGCAAGCCCTGCCACATCCGACGAGTGTCAGAGCTGGTGTAGTAGGATTAGATCTGAGTCCTGTATTGACGCTTTGCCTGTTTGATGGTTTATCGAAGGGGCGAAGTGGGATCTCTTATAACCGTCTGGATTAGCTCCTTGAAAGTGGTGGCTCTAGCCTTTAGTTCAGTAAGAATGTTGCCTGTAATCCATGGCTTCTGTTTGTGGTGTATACGGTCACTGTGGGGACATTGTCGTCAATGTGGTGAACTCCTCAATGCCATCAGATGAATCCTGGAACATATTCCAGTCTGTGCTTGCGAAACAGTTTTGTCACTGGTACTACCTGTTTGAGTGTTTGCATGTAAGCAGGAATCAGGAGGATAGAGTTATGGTCCGATTTGCCCAATGGAGAGCAAAGGGAGAGCTTTGTATGCTCTCCCATTGTGGAGTTAAGGTGATCTAGAGTTTTATCCCTCTAGTTGCACAGGTGACATGATGGTAGATTGAGGTAAAACAGACTTCAGTTTTCCTCCATTTGAAATCACCGGCTCTGGATGAACATTTTATTGTTTGCTTATGGCCCTATACAGCTTATTGAGTGTGGTCTTAGTGCTAGCATTGGTTTGTGGTGGTAAATAGACGGCTACAAAAAATACAGATGAAACCTCTCTAGGTAAATAGTATGGTCTACAACTTATCATGAGGTATTCTAACTCAGGTGAACAGAACGGCCATCCTTCCTGCCGGCAAGCCTTCCCTGTAGCTCAGTTGGTAGAGCATGGTGTTTGCAACGCCAGGGTTGTGGGTTCGATTCCCACGGGGGGCCAGCACAGAACAAAATGTATGAAATGTATGCATTCACTACTGTAAGTCGCTCTGGATAAGAGCGAATGCTAAATGACTAAAATGTAAATGTAATTCCAATTGTGCATCCTTACAAATGAGCACAGTGGGATCGTTCCTGTCTAATGGTTAATTGGCCACTATGGAACCTTAACCATCCTAAGAAGTGTCTATCAATTACCATGTTTCATTGAGGGTGCAATTAATTAAGGAGATGTTTGTCACAGGTGTTAATGTAAATTATCGTTTGATGTGCCTGTTTCTCTAATACAGTAGTCTGGCTGCTGTAAACTATGGACACAGTGTACTGACTCAGTATAGGGTGTCTTCACATGATTCATATCCCATCATTTGCACTAGTTTGAAGCTAGAGATAATTAGTTACTTATCTCACTGCAAAAACAATGGAGGCCATCTTTCCAATTCCTGTTTTCCACACACAGATCGAGTCATACCAAATAGCTGCCACTGTGCCAATGACAAAGCAGAAACTTTAATAGTCACCATATTAATTTTAGTGGCATCAATTGGATGTAAAGCGGGATTTATGATGTAGTGGTTAATTGGCCTCTGTCTTCCTGTTATAGTCTCAGAAAATGGCCCTGTAATGTACTCAAAGCCAATGGTAGTGATTTTGAATAGTTTTAGCTGAACAACACATTGCTTTTGTCTTCAGAGATAAATCATTAGGAAACCTATTTGCAGTAGTCATTCATTTGTGCGGCTCACTCATTGTGAGTTCATCCATTTTGTTCATTGTCAGCGGACTTAACTGGGATACTGAGAGCAGGGTGTGTCGGTTTTATTTTTCAGATTTTTTAATTGATCTTTTATTTAACTAGGCAAGTCAGTTAAGAACACATTTTTATTTACAATGACGGCCTACCCCGACCAAACCCGGATGACACTAGGCCAATTGTGTGCCGCCCTATGGGACTCCCAATCACGGCCGGATGTGATGCAGCCTGGATTCGAACCAGGTCTTCAGGGTGGCAGGCAGAGCTCACTAGTGTGGATATAAATGGCTCTGCATCTATCTGCCTTTGCTCTTCATTTATTTATAAGTGTGCTGTCCCGGCAGGTTATTTAAAACGGGCCAGGCTAATGCAGCCCCCCTATTCAATGAGCTGAAGAACGTCAGGCCTGTAGGGTACCAGCGACTCAATTCCCATCTCTATTCAGTATGCCTTCTGCCATGGTTGATTTAATACTAAGAAAAATAAGATGCAACGTCATCGCCTCAGTGAGCAGTTAGCCCTACTGCCCAAGCACTGGGAGTAGACTACTGCTCAGATGAAGTGGTGTAAATTGGTTAATTTAACAAGATTTTAGACTTAGTTGGTTTGAATTTAGGTTTTTATGAAGTTGGACAAATTGCCTATTTTCCTAAACTCCAAAAATATGTTTAATCCACAGAAGCATGACTGTGAAATTCTCACTGTCAGTAACTTCAGCTTTATTAAAATAAAAGGACACGCTGCCTGTTCTACTACATGTCCCTCTATTAGCATTCAATTATTCTATGACATTGGAGAATCTAAAATAATCTTATCATGTCAGCTCAAATTTGCAACATTTGAGATATGTGGTTACACCAATCACGAGTTTACCCCTTCTAAATCCAATGTAATGGACTCAGTGGCCTGTCCTTATTTGTCAGTTGTTTGGAACAAGACTTTCTGTGGAAGATGTTGAGCTCTGCCCTATATCACCTTTTTTGATCAGGGGCATCTTCCCTCAACTGTTTTTTTTTCAAGTCGTGTCTTCAAGATTTTGTCAGTGCTTCCATTTAACAATGTAGGCTTGTAAAATTGAGAAAATAAAAGTGGCCAGTGCACCACACACTTCTCATTATTATTGACCAACAACTAGGGATCTCAATGGTTAACCACCTGTCCTCTTAAAGTAGCAATGGATATTGAGTGGAGGTATCACCTCCCCTTTTGTATCAGGAGAGGCACACTGAACCTGTCTTATTCTAAAACCCTATAAAATCATTTTTTCCCCCCCTCAAATTCTGTTTTTGTTTTTCTAGGTTTCCATTGCTCCTTGTTTTTTTTTGTTTTTTTTAAACAACTAAATTGATTAGTTATAAGTCTAAAACCAATGCTTAAACCACATCAGGGGACCACATTTGAAGTCTGGGATTTTATTTTTGGTGTAGTTGCCCTTTAATTGCAGTGTGCTGTGTTTTTGTAGCGTGATGGTAGTGTTTGCAAAACAAATACCCACTGGATTGATGCAAATAATCATGATATCATTCTGCCAGGTAAGCATAGGCTACTTTATAGTTAACATTTTAATTGAGAAGGTTTTTGGGAAAGCCTTCCCATCTACCAGAATATTTATTTTTGTTAGCATCATCGCTAATGGCTACACAAAGTGAAAGCTGTGCACACCGCACATTCACAGACAGGGAATTCTCGTTGCCTCTTCAGAAAGTTGCAGGGAATACAAATCACTGATGCATTCTATTCATTTCTCATGATAAACTTAATAAATGTTCAATACATTTAGTTGATTCCTTACTAAGTTCAATACATTTGTGAATATTGTTGAATTCTGTTTTATTTTCTGGATTCCTTGATTCCATCCGCGTTCTCTCTATTGCGGATTTTATTAAGGCCCTACAATTCCCATTACCAGAATCTGCCTCCAAGGCCTGTGTTATCGTGGCCTCATTTCCATTATGCAAAGTGCTCCATTTGACCTCCCCCATAGATGGATAGCTGAAGTACAGTTGAAGTCGGAAGTTTACATACAGCTTAGTCAAATACATTTAAACAAAATTTTTCTCAATTCCTGACATTTAATCCTAGTAAAAATTCCCTGTCTTAGTTAGGATCACCACTTTATTTTAAGAATGTGACATGTCAGAATAATAGTAGAGTGATTTATTCTTTCATCACATTCCTAGTGGGTCAGAAGTTTACATACACTCAATTAGTATTTGGTAGCATTGCCTTCAAATTGTTTAACTTGGGCCAAACGTTTTGGGTAGCCTTCCACAATAAGTTGGGTGAATTTTGGCCCATTCCTCTTGACAGAGCTGATGTAACTGAGTCAGGTTTGTAGGCCTCCTTGCTCGCACACGCCTTTTCAGTTCTGCCCACACATTTGACAGGATTGAGATCAGGGCTTTGTGATGGCCACTCCAATACCTTGACTTTGTTGTCCTTAAGCAGTTTTGACACAACTTTGGAAGTATGCTTAGGGTCATTGTCCATTTGGAAGACGCATTTGCGACCAAGCTTTAACCTCTCTTGGGCAGGTGGGACGCTAGCGTGAACCACCCACGGTTCACACTATTCAACAGCCAGTGAAAAATCAGAGCGCCAAATTCAAAAACAACAAAATGTCATAATTCAAAGTTCTCAAACATATGACTATTTTACACCATTTTAAAGACAAGACTCTCGTTAATCTAACCACATTGTCCGATTTCAAAAAGGATTTACAGCGAAAGCAAAACATTAGATTATGTCAGGAGAGTACCCTGCCAAAAATAATCACACAGCCATTTTCAAAGCAAGCATATATGTCACAAAAACCAAAACTACAGCTAATTGCAGCACTAACCTTTGATGAGCTTCATCAGATGACACACCTACGACATTATGTTATACAATACATGCATGTTTTGTTCAATCAGGTTCATATTTATATCAAAAACCAGCTTTTTACATTAGCATGTGATGTTCAGAACTAGCATACCCACCGCAAACTTCCGGTGAATTTACTAATTTACTCACGATTAACGTTCACAGAATACAAAACAATTATTTTAAGAATTATAGATCCAGAACTCCTTTATGCAATCGCGGTGTCAGATTTTAAAATAGCTTTTCGGCAAAAGCACATTTTGCAATATTCTGAGTAGATTGCCCGGCCATCACGGCTAGCTAATTTGACACCCACCAAGTTTGGCCCTCACCAAACTCAGATTTACTATAAGAAAAATTGGATTACCTTTGCTGTTCTTCGTCAGAATGCACTCCCAGGACTTCTACTTCAACAACAAATGTTGTTTTGGTTCCAAATAATCCATAGTTATATTGAAATAGCTCCATTTTGTTTGTGCGTTCAAGTCACAGTCCGAAGGGTGACGCGCGAGCGCATTTCGTGAATTTTTTTCTCAAAATATTCCATTACCGTACTTCGAAGCATGTCAAACGCTGTTTAAAATCAATTTTTATGCTATTTTTCTCGTAAAATAGCGATAATATTCAAAACGGGCGACGACGTATTCATTCAAAGACTGAAAGAATACATGGAGTCGTCTCGTGGACGCGCATCTCCAGTTTCATTGTTCCCTGCCTGACCACTCACAAAAACTCCTGCTGTTTTTTGCCCAGAGACTGCAGAGACGTCATTCCACTTTCTGGCGCCTTCTGAGAGCCAATGGAAGCCTTAGAAAATGTCACGTTACAGCAGAGATGCTGTATTTTTGATAGAGATGCCACAGAAGGAGAACAAATTGTCAGACAGGGCACTTCCTGTATGGAATCTTCTCAGGTTTTGGCCTGCCATATGAGTTCTGTTATACTCACAGACATCATTCAAACAGTTTTAGAAACTTCAGAGTTTTCTATCCAAATCTACTAATAATATGCATATTCTAGTTCCTGGGCCCGAGTAATAAGCCGTCTTAATTTGGGTACGTTTTTCATCCAGCCGTGTAAATACTGCCCCCACCCAAGAGAGTTTAACTTCCTGACTGATGTCATGAGATGTTGCTTGAATATATCCACATAATTTTCCTTCCTCATAATGCAATCTATTTTGTGAAGTGCACCAGTCCCTCCTGCAGCAAAGCACCCCCACAACATGATGCTGTCACCCCCGTGCTTCACGGTTGGGATGGTGTTCTTCGTCTTGCAAGCATCCCCCTTTTCCCCACAAACATAATAATGGTAATTATGGCCAAACAGTTCTATTACTGTTTCGTCAGATCAGAGGACATTTCTCCAAAAAGTACGATCTTTGTCCCCATGTGCAGTTGCAAACCGTAGTCTGGCTTTTTTTATGACAGTTTTGGAGCTGTGGCTTCTTCCTTGCTGAGCGGCCTTTCAGGTTATGTCGATATAGGACTCGTTTTACTGTGGCTATAGATACTTTTGTACCTGTTTCCTCCAGCATCTTCACAAAGTCCTGTTCTGGGATTGATTTGCACTTTTCACACCAAAGTACGTTCATCTCTAGGAGACAGAACGTTTCTCCTTCCTGAATGGTATGACAGCTACATGGTCCCATGGTGTTTATTCTTGCGTGCTATTGTTTGTACAGATCAACATGGCACCTTCAGGCGTTTGGAAATTGTTCCCAAGGATGAACCAGACTTGTGGAGGTCTACAATTTTTTTCTGAAGTCTTGGCTGATTTCTTTTGATTTCGCCATGATGTCAAGCACAGAGGCACTGAATTTGAAGGTAGGCCTTGAAATACATCCACAGGTACACCTCCAATTGACTTAAATGATGTCAATTAGCCTGTCAGAATCTTCTAAAGCCATGCCATCATTGTCTAGAATTGTCCAAGCTGTTTTAAAGGCAGAGTCAACGTGGTGTATGTAAATTTCTGACCCGCTGGAATTGTGATACAGTGAAATGATCTGTCTATAAACAATTGTTGGGAAAATTACGTGTCATGCACAAAGTAGATGTCCTAACCGACTTACCAAAACTATCGTTTGTGAACAAGAAATTTGTGAAGTGGTTGAAAAACCTGTTTTAATGACTCCAACCTAAGTGTATGTAAACTTCCGACTGTATGTCCCGAGTATAGCGTTAGCTCTCTAAGGGACTCCAGTTAAGTCTGTTTGAAACACTTGCTTGGTGATTAACCTCTATGGGACCCCTTCCCGTTCTCATCCCGTTAACGGGATTGATTTTGACAACAGCCAGTGGAAAATCAGAGCGCCAAATTTAAAACAGCTAAAATCTCATAATTCCATTTTCTCAAACAATCAACTATTTTACTCCATTTTAAAGATAAACTTCTCGTTAATCTAACCACATTGTCCGATTTCAAAAAGGCTTTACGCCGAAAGCATAAAATTAGATTGTTAGGACATAAACTTCACAAGAAACACCAAACAGCCATTTTCCAAGCAACTAGATGCATCACAAAAACCCAAAACGCAGCTAAATGAAGCACTAATATTTGACGATCTTCATCAGATGACACTCCTAGGACATTATGTTACACAATACATGTATGTTTTGCTCGATAAAGTTCATATTTATATCCAAAAACAGCATTTTACATTGGTGCTTAATGTTGAGAAATGTTTTCCCTCCAAACCTTACGGTGAATGAGCACAATGAGCACACACAGTACGTAAATTCTCATCGTAAACATTGATCAATGTAGAAGTGTTATTCACAGAATTATAGATACATTTCTCCAAAATGTAATCGCTTTGTCAGATTTCAAAAAAGGTTCACGGCGAAAGCACAATTTACAATAATCTGAGTACAGCCCAGATGACACTAACATCTAGCAAACAGAAACCCGCCATCTTGGAGTCAATAAAACTAAGAAATGACATTATAAATATTCACTTACCTTTGATTATCTTCATCAGAAGGCACTCCCAGGTATCCCAGCTCCACAATAAATGTTCAATAAAGTTCATATTTATTTCCAAATCATCCATTTTGTTCGCGCGTTAGGTTTTACTATCCAAATCCACTAAACGATGTATAGAATCAATATTTAGGTTGTTTTTATCATATACCTTAAATAAAATTCCAACCGGACCTATCCATTCTCTTTAGGAGTGAATATGAACTCAACTCGCTCCCAAGTCATTGCGCGTGACTTGAGCCCATGCCTTATAATGGGACACCAGTTTACCACAGCTGATATTCCCTTCAAATTCACCATAGAATCTTCAAACACTGTCTAAAGACTGCTGACATCTAGTGGAAGCTTTAGGAAGTGCAAAATGAACCCTAAGTCACTTTATACAGTCAAGGCAATCACTTGAAAGGACTACAAGCACCAGACTTCCCACTTCCTGCTTGACTTTTTCTCAGGTTTTTGCCTGCCATATGAGTTCTGTTTATACTCAGACACCATTCAAACAGTTTTAGAAACTTCAGTGTTTTCTATCCAAATCTACTAATAATATGCATTTTCTAGTTTCTGGGCCAGAGTAGTCACCTGTTCAAATTGGGTATGTTTTTCATCCGGCCGTGAAAATACTGCCCCCTAGCCCTAAGAGGTTTTAAGGACATCTAAGTGGACATTGAACTAATGGGTATGTCACATTACTGGTGCATAATTAGCCTAAGATATTTGTTGACGGTTCCAAAACTGGATCGACCACTACTCAGGTCAAGTTGCACTATACCCCATGATGTGAACTCAATTTTGTTATATGCCTAACTCAACATGCATATGATTAGCAGACCCTGTAGAATCTATTACATTATGTGCTTAGAGGGTAGTCCACATCACAGATCTAAGAATCTACCGCTTATAGTTGTCACAAACTATGGGACAGACACATTCTATGTTTTGGCTACTTTGCTGGAATCAATTGGTGAGAAGAATCAAATCATCTGGGACGAATGTGGTGAGTTTTTAATAGGGCTGGGATATTGCAGGGATCGACATTAATACTAGCCAGGGGCAAGTAAAACATTTTGGGGTACAAGCAGATTATAGATTTAAGTTGTCTGAATGGAATTGGATCAAAGTGTCCTTCGGATGCAATGTTTTGCTCCCTGCCCTCCCAATCTCTGCAGAGCGCATCGGAGTATAATTATTGTAGGCCTGCATTGACAGGCACGAGCAGTCTTTTAATCATGCAGTAGTGAGAAGTTTTTTTAGATCAAATCGAGCCTAACTGCGTTTGCACATTTGTTGATCAATTGCTGGTGTTATAGTTCATTTTAGGTCAGCAATGAAAATCCTGGAAAAGTCATAGTGAGTAACATTTGCGCAGCAGGTAAAATAATGATACAACAGACAAACAAGATAACCAGCCAAACTACACAATTTGTTTTGAATTAGCCATCTCGCCAGTTAACTATTTAGCTGTCAGCATGCATTAATGTCATTGTCATGTCCTAAAATAACTTTCCACTAGGACTTGTGTATAACCCAGGCCCCCGTCCCTACAGGAGGCCTTTTGGTAGGCCGTCATTGTAAATAAGAATTTGTTCTTACCAAGTTAAATAAATAAAAAAAGAACCGCAAATGGCCAACACGCAGTTGATGAAACCAATGCTGCATACTCCAGTGTCTCAAGCGCTCAAAATTGGCTTGGATGCTCCTCTATACAATACTGGCCATGTAATTCGGACAAAAGTGAAATATTCATAGAATAGCCTAATTGTCAAGTAACTCCTATGCTGTCAAGATCTCCCCTGAACACTGAATATTTTAACCTTACAAAAAGGATAAACATCTTAGTTAGCTACCTCGCCCACCATAGCCATTTGATCCCTGGTTCATTGAGGGAATTATTTTTTTGTGAATTATAATTTTGCAGGGTGTCCAAGCCTCCTCCTGGAGAGTCCACGAGAGCTACTGGGAGTAGCTGACCAAAAAGTCATTTTGTTGGCATTTACGCATGTCCCCATTACCAGTAAAACATAATCAAAACCTATTTCTTTCACTTACTTGCTGTGCTGTTTCGTTGTTCAGTCATTTCATTCTTAACCAGGATTTCATCATACATGTCAAGCAGTGAAGTTTCAGTTCTGTCTGTCCGTGGCCTCTCTTCCTCGGTGCTCACTGTCACTGTTTCCATCTTGCCAGCTGTGTATGTAACATTTTCACATAAACCCTGTTTCTTGTCTGCATCTAAGTAGCGGTCCTTGTAAGTCGCTCTGGATAAGAGCGTCTGCTAAATGACTTAAATGTAATGTAAATGTTGTACATAGCATCGAGCATGGTGGCGACAGTAAAGAGGCTCAGAGAGAATGCCACGGAATCGCTTGTTCACAGCCTGTGTCAGTTTTGTTGAGCAGGCTTTTCAATGCCATGACAGAGGGTATCACGTCTGCTAGTTTGTTCATGTTTCAAACATGTTCTCAAATGCCATTGAAATGGCAGCAGCGGTATGACAACCAGCACATTAATGAGCATGAAATACAACTTTCATCAGTACGAAATCTAATTTTATTTGTCACATGCGCCGAATACAACAGGTGTAGTAGACCTTACAGTGAAATGCTTACTTACATGCCCAAAAGTAAGAGATAAGAATAACAAATAATTTAAGAGCAGCAGTAAATAACAATAGCGGGGCTAAATACAGGGGGTACCGGTACAGAGCCAATGTGCGGGGGCACCGGTGTTGAGGTAAATGAGGTAATTATGTACATGTAGGTAGAGTTATTAAAGTGGCTATGCATAGATATAAACTAAACAGAGTATCAGCAGCGTGGGGGGGGGGGTGGCAATGCAAATAGTCTGGGTAGTCATTTGATTAGCAGTTCAGGAGTCTTATGGCTTGGGGGTAGAAGCTGTTAAAAAGCCTCTTGGACCTAGATTTGGCGCTCTGGTACCGCTTGCCGTGCGGTAGCAGAGAGAGCAGTCAATGACTAGGGTGGCTGGAGTCTTTGACAATTTGTAAGGCCTTCCTCTGACACCACCTGGTTTACAGGTCCTGGATGGCAGGAAGCTTGGCCCCAGTGATGTACTGGGCTATACGCACTACTTTTGACGACCTACTGTGCTGTCAGACTCAGCATGCTCATGGGGCTGATATTGCTGGTCCAAATGTCAGTCCTGAAGCTAATAGCAGTGACGCTATTACTGTGTAACTCCGGTAGGGCATCTGAAAAATAGCACACTTGGTAGTGTGTACTGGTGCTCGACCAGTCGGTGAAAGCCAACATCACCCACGACGGAGAATGGTTGATTGTCAAGGGCAATGCATTCCATTATCTTGGAGTTTAATGGATTGCGCCTTTGAGTTGTCTCGCTGAAATGTTCTTATTCTTTCAAATGACTGCTCAACTTGTTGACTGCTCGATCCACACAGCAGACATTGTGGGCTAGGTTAGGAATGCTGTGTTGCACGTGTAGCGCTACATTTTACGTGGCGTCATTACGTCATGTACCTACGTTATATAGATATGCATGTCAGCTTTGACATTGGTTTTGCACATCGGCATTAAACTAGACATCGGGTCGATGTTGGCATTCTTAGCTAATGTCGTCCGATTCCGTTATCTTCACCGACTTAAAAATACATTTTAATATTTTTTACATTTTACCTTTATTTAACTAGGCAAGTCAGAATAATAAGAACAGATAAAAAAGAACACATTTTTATTTTCAATGACTGCCTAGGAACAGTGGTGAGGGGCACTTGTTCAGGGGCAGAACGACAGATTTGTACCTTGTCAGCTCGGGGATTCGATCTTGCAACCTTTCTGTTACTAGTCCAACGCTCTAACCACTAGGCTACGCTGCTGCCCAATATCGTGCATCCCTATTTACAAGCATACCAAAAACATGATGCAGCCATCAAGATGCTTAAGAATATGGAGACTGGTACTCAGCAACGTGTGTTTGGGGAAAATCCAACAACACTTTCTATTCAGGACAAAAAGTGAATTGCTTGGCCAAATGTTTTTCAGTATTACTTAAGTGACTTGTTGCAAAGTGGATCAAAAAACTATTATTACACACATGCAATTTATAACATTTTTACTCCTGAACTTATTTAGGATTGCCATAACAAAGATGTTGAATATTTTTTTATTAATTTATAACAATTAAAAGAAAAAAAATTGACTTTGATATTATGGGTTATTGTGAGTAGGCCAGTGAGAAAAAAATCCCAATTTTTAATCAATTTTAAATTCAGGCTGTAACACAAAATGTGGAGTCAAGGGTGTGAATACTTTCTGAAGGCACTGTATAATACGTGTGATCAGAGACCAGTAGCCTTCCATTGTCAATACCAGTGATTTAATAATGGTAGTTTTGTGAAGTGGTTTCTTGCATCATACAACGCAATTTTCAGTCACCTTTAGCAACGTAGTTAACCCCCAACAACTGCTCCCCGGACACCGGCGACTTGGATGTCGATTTAAGGCAGCCCCCCGCACGTCTCTGAGGGGTTTGGTTAAATGCGAAAGATACATTTTGGTTGAATGCATTCTGTTGTACAATTTCCCTTTCCCAATGACAAGTAAAAAATCAGTCCTACTTGTCTGAAGGGCAATTGACTTAACTTCTTATGGCTTGGGGGCGCTATTGTCACGCCCGGATGAAAAGTGTGCCCAAAGTAAACTGCCTGCTACTCAGGCCCAGAAGCTAGGATATGCATATATAATTGGTAGATTTGGATAGAAAACACTCTAATGTTTCTAAAACTGTTTGAATAATGTCTGTGAGTATAACAGAACTTATTTGGCAGGCGAAATCCCGAGGCCAATTTTTTAAACATTTTTTTTAGGTCACTCTTTTCAATGGGTTTTCATTGAGAATCTAGAATTTTAAGGCAGTTGCTTGCAGTTCCTATTGCTTCCACTGGATGTGTAATGAAGAAGTAGCCCTGTTTAGAACGAGGGTAGAGTGAAGTGTACTGTTTGATAGAGGCACGTGACCTGAAAAGCACGCTCCACTTTGTTTTCCTCAGGTTTTGAACCCAGTTTATCCTGTCTTAAATTTGATCGATTATTTACGTTAAAAAATACCTGATATTAGGAATATTAGGAAAGTTGTTTGAAATGTTTGGACAAAGATTACAGGTAACTTGAGATATTTTGTCGTCATGTTGCGCGAGTTGGAACCGGTGTTTTTCTGGATCAAACGCGACAAATAAATGGACATTTTGGATATATAACGACGGAATTAATCGAACAAAAGGACCATTTGTGATGTTTATGGGACATATTGGAGTGCCAACAGAAGAATCTCGTCAAAGGTAAGGCATGAATTATATCGTTATTTCTGAGTTTTGTGTCGCGCCTGTTGCGATGAAATATGATTGTCTGTGTTTGTTTGATGGGGTGCTGTCCTCAGATAATAGCATGGTTTGCTTTCGCCGTAAAGCCTTTTTGAAATCTGACACGGTGGCTAGATTAACAAGAAGTTCAGCTTCAATTTGGTGTATTGCACTTGTGAATGTAGGAAAGTTAAATATATATATATAAAAAAATTGAATTTGGCGCTCTGCCATTTCACCGGATGTTGTCAAATCGATCCCGTTAACAGGATTTGAGCCATAAGAAGTTAAACAGTTAATGTCAGGCCCTGTATTGCCATTCGATACTGCAAATGTTATCGTGATTTGTTGTTCCAAACGTATTGCTCACTATGTCTTCTACAGATGGACAAGGGACGAAAGCCATAAGAAAAAAAGTTTTGATCAGTCATGGAAGTGATGAAAACAAATTGTCTCCCCTATTTAAAAAGATGATGGAGAAGAAGCTATGATGCAAAAATACTGGAGATTTTGTGCAGGTTCAACCAACTAGTGCAAAAATAATATCCCGATATGTACAGTTGAAGTCGGAAGTTTACATACACTTAGGTTGGAGTCATTAAAACTAATTTTTCAACCACTCCAAAAATGTCTTGTTAACCTCTCTGGGCTAGTGTCCCACCTACTCAACAGCCAGTTGAATCCCGTGGCGCGTTATTCAAATAGGACATCTACTTTGTGCATGACACATGTAATTCTTCCCACAATTGTTTACAGACAGATCATTTCACTCATAATTCACTGTATCCCAATTCCAGTGGGTCAGAAGTTTACATGCATTGAGTTGACTGTGCCTTTAAACGGCTTGGAAAAATCCAGAAAATGATTTGACTTTAGGCTTCTGATAGGCTAATTGACATAATTTAAGTCAATTGGAGGTGTACCTGTGGATGTATTTCAAGGCCTACCTTCAAACTCAGTGCCTCTCTGCTTGACATCATGGAAAATCAAAAGAAATCAGCCAAGACCTCCACAAGTCTGGTTCATCCGTGGGAGAAATTTCCAAACGCCTGAAGGTACCACGTTGATCTGTACAATGGTACGCAAATATAAACACCACGGGACCATGCAGCCGTCATACCGCTCAGGAAGGAGACGCATTCTGTCTTCTAGAGATGAACGTACTTTGGTGCGAAAAGTGCAAATCAATCCCAGAACAACAGCGAAGGACCCTGTGAAGATGCTGGCGGAAACAGGTACAAAAGTATCTATATCCACAGTAAAACGAGTCCTATATCGAAATACCCTGAAAGGCCGCTCTGCAAGGAAGAAGTCACTGTTCCAAAACCGCCATAAAAAAACCAGACTACGGTTTGAAACTGCACATGGGGACAAAGATCATACTTTGTGGAGAATGTCCTCTGGTCTGATGAAACAAAAATAGAACTGTTTGGCCATAATGACCATGGTTATGTATAGAGGAAAAGGGGGAGGCTTGCAAGCCGAAGAACACCATCCCAACTGTGAAGCACGGTGGTGGCAGCATGCTGTGGGGGTGCTTTGCTGCAGGAGGGACAAAACCAAAACCACAGCTAAATGCAGCACTAACCTTTGATCTTCATCAGATGACACTCCTAGGACATTATGTTATACAATACATGCATGTTTTGATCAATCAAGTTCATATTTATATCAAAAACCAGCTTTTTACATTAGCATGTGACGTTCAGAACTAGCATTCCCACCGAACACTTCCGGTGAATTTACTAAATTACTCACAAAAAAATTATTTTAAGAATTATAGATACAGAACTCCTCTATGCACTCGATATGTCCGATTTTTAAAATAGCTTTTCGGTGAAAGCACATTTTGCAATATTCTGAGTAGATAGACCGGCCATCATGGCTAGCTATTTTGACACCCACCAAGTTTGGTACTCACCAAACTCAGATTTACTATAAGAAAAATTGGATTACCTTTGCTGTTCTTCGTCAGAATGCACTCCCAGTACTTCTACTTCAATAACAAATGTTGGTTTGGTTCCAAATAATCCATAGTTATATCCAAATAGCGGCGTTTTGTTGTGCGTTCAAGACACTATCTGAAGGGTAAAGAAGGGTGACGCGCCTGGCGCGTTTAGTGACCAAAAAAATTCAAAATATTCCATTACCGTACTTCGAAGCATGTCAAACGCTGTTTAAAATAAATTATTTATGCAATTTTTCTCGTAAAAAAGTGATAATATTCCGACCGGGAGTCGTTGTTTTCGTTCAAAGACTGAAAATAAAAACATGGAGTCGTCTCGTGCACGCGTGCGCCAGTCTCATTGTTCTCAGATCGACCACTTACCAAATGCGCTACTGTTTTTCAGCCATGGCCTGCAAAGTCATCATTCAACGTTCTGGCGCCTTCTGAGAGCCTATGGGAGCGTTAGAAAATGTCACGTTACAGCAGAGATCCCCTGTTTTGGATAGAGATGATCAAGAAAGCCAAGAAATGGTCAGAGAGGGCGCTTCCTGTTTGGAATCTTCTCAGGTTTTGGCCTGCCAAATGAGTTCTGTTATACTCACAGACACCATTCAAACAGTTTTAGAAATTTTGGAGTGTTTTCTATCCAAAGCTAATAATTATATGCATATTCTAGTTTCTGGGCAGGAGTAATAATCAGATTAAATCGGGTACGTTTTTTTATCCGGCCGTGAAAATACTGCCCCCTATCCATAACAAGTTAAGTGTAGTTTTGACAGTGAATTATTTTTAGGATTAAATGTCAGGAATTGTGAAACTGAGTTTAAATGTAGTTGGCTAAGCTGTATGTAAACTTCCGACTTCAACTGTAACTATCTATTTTTTTCTTCTTCCCGTCACTAGAGTTTATCTAGTATTGTAAAGCCTGTGTATTCTGTAGATTCTCTAAGTAAACAAGGGTTTAAAGAAGGTATTTATTTTTAATATGTGTGTTAGACCATGCATGGTTACTTGTTTCCAGGTATCAGTATTTTGTGGTTAGACATTGCCATTGTAGCAGATGTCTGACTTTTTCTGTAAGCTTTAAGCATTTTGGCATTTGTTTGCATTTTCTTATTTATCTGGAAAAGCTCCCTAATTGTTGCGTTATGTAGAAACAGCAAACACTAGGCCTATATGCTACACTTGTCTTTCTTTCTTGTTTTCCTTTTTTCCTTCTTTTTTACATAGGCTACTAAATGTGAAGATTCCTTTTAATATGTCTTGCATCCCACTAGCGGATATCAATATATTTGGTTCAAGAATCATGGTGTGATTATCTAACTTATATTATCTAGGTCCCGTGTGGCTCAGTTGGTAGAGCATGGTTTTTGCAACGCCAGGGTTGTGGGTTCGATTCCCACTGGGGCCAGTACGAAAGAGAAAAAAAATATTTTAAAAAGTATGGATAAGAGTGTCTGCTAAATGACTAAAATGTAAAAATTTAAATGTAGGCCTAGTCCATAGAAATACAAATGTAAAACATAATAAATGATTCAAGATCATGTAGAACATAATGAAAATGTACAGGGTATGACTTAGGTTAAGGATTAGGATAGGTTGTGACAAATCTTACTTTCAACCCCTTCCCACCCCTTTAGCGTGAGTTCAGGTTTTTCTCAAACAAGCATTACACAAACTAAGCTTTGTCGAAATTATAAATCTTTATCTCTGTGAAATGGATCTTGCAATTTGGAGCATTGCACTCTTGAAATTCCACAGTCTCGTCTAAGCTTGTCACGTTTGTGAGAAAAGACAGACAAGTGGGTGATTTTACACAACAGCCTCATTGCTCTACTTTTAGTAACATCGTGTCATTGACTGCTGCAGTCCTGTAGACTGAAAAATGCGGTACTAATCCTCTCAACTGAACACATTTTCCATTACATTTATTATAGATGCCATGTTTGTGTAGCAGATGATTGTTCCTCATTTAAAAGGGCTGCTGTCATAACATAAGCTAAAAGCATTTGTGTTATGAGAACAGGCCATTCAGCTCATCTAGCCTTCCCGTTAACTGATCTCTAAGTAACAGTCCCTAATGAACGTGGAAACAAATGTGATTTCAGGTTTAGGGCAATATCAGGATGCTCGCATAATCTTTATAGGACATTCATAGTGGTGTCTGTGTCGTGGTTAGATAGACAGGTGACTGGCTGTTACTCATCAGTTAGCTGAGAGTGAGGTGTGCAGAGGAGCCAGCAGAGCCTCGTTAGCTGGCACTCCAGGGTTCCTGTAGGCCATAGGAGGGATGGGGGGATGGGTATATTGTGCGTAACCACTGACACACAAGGATTTATCGTCAGATTCTTGAGTCGGCCTGTCGCATTGCAGCCTGACCTGAGATACTTGGCAGATGAGCAGAGAGAGTGAGAGGAGTCTTATGGGAACGAGAGAGAGATCGCGAAAAAACAACAATGCGATATACATGCGCCTCAACAATAGGAGCTCACCGAACTGTGTGGCAGTCAAATCACTTGAGGGACTTCCTCTGCTTTGTTTCAGTCGTTTTGTGGCGTCCGCAATTACTCTAGGTTTTGTCTGGTGTCGTAATGACCGAAGTGCTATGCTTTTGGAAACTCTTTTGGCAAGCACAGCATTCTAAACAGACCTTACATGGCACTTTTTCAAAGACTACGTCAGCTCTCCACTCGGAATTGTGGGGCACAAGGATGCTGATTCTTTAGCTCATGTGCTTTAAAAGCAGACTTCCGTTCTATTTTGGTGCTGCTTTTTGTCCAAAGGCTTCCTTCCGTTTGATATGTTTTCCTGGCCCTGAAAATAGGTGCTATTAGCTAACAAGGTGCGAACACCCTGTCTGACACAACCCTTTTCAATTGACCTGCTATTTGCTAGCTGACGCCAGCAGACAATTCTGTAAATAAGGGGCCTTTTTTATCCCAACAGTAGCTAACTTGTATTTAAAAAATAATAATCTCAATGTTTCCATCACATGCGTTAACCTGGCTAGGTAGCTTGGCAACCACCAAGGCAAATTAACGAATGAAGGTGTTAATGAACAAGCAAAACAAGCATAAACTAGTGAACATAAGCTTGAATTTAATCAGACGTTCTAGATATTCAAAATGGAGTGGCTCTAAACAGCCCTGCAGTTATATTACGCAACCAACCACACTCCTTTGTACACTTATGTCTGTGAGTGCGCATACAGTCTCAAAGGGCTCCTTGTTTGTCTTCAGCCTCTGAATGCTGGATGCCTCGAATGCTGGAGGAGCATTGTGTGGGCCGCAGCGCCCATTGTGGCTCCCCTCTGCATGTTCATTAATTACATAACTGGCATAGCCCAGTGTCCCTGGCCCCGACCCCACACATTAACGGAACTGCTAACTCGCTCTCCCTGCTGCCTCCCCGGCCGTACATACACCGGCTTTTGAGGATGCCATGGATTTCCCTAACGGGATTCCATTCCCCCGTAAACAATTCCTGCATTGAGAGGGGAGGTTGGAAAGCTGCCAGGGTATTCCTACAATGGAGAGGCGGGGATAATGAGGTAGCAGCGTTGACAAAGAGAATTCTCATTCAGGGCCTGAATTGGCAACGTGTTGTGAAACTGTGTGGCAGTGCTTAGAGAGCCACAGAGCCGATACCTGAGCGGGATCTTCCACCAACACTCACAATCCCAGACATTGTGCTCCCTGTCCAGGGGAGGCATCCAGTCATGCTGTTGGCAGGAATTTCAGCTCGCTTTTTAGCAAGGCTTGAGAAACATTCACGCTCCCCTCATAGTTATGCTTTTGCTCTTTTTTTAAATATATAGACTATATAAAGATCTAGAATAATTGAGGATTGGTAGTATATGTTCCATGTCTTCACTATCTGTTTTTCCTCAGGTTATCATGCTAATGTTTTCAGTGGGGAATCCCATCAATATGCATTTATGCCCCCCTAGCTAAGTGTTTAGCAGATGTTTGGGAAGCCATTTTTAGGATTGCAGGTTTTACTCAGTCATAGAATAAATACACTGAAAGGTCTGAAAGTACAGAACACGAGTGGAAAAAGTGCACCGGCTCTACATTTGGGAGAGTTGTTGAGTTTCTAAGTGAGGAGATCAGTGAGATTATTGCTGTGGTAGTAATTCAATTTTGTCATCTGATTATTGTCATGCAAAAGACTGGCGGTCTCACGGTAATTGACCATTAGTTATTATAAACATGTTGAGCATCTCTAGGCTCCAGTCATACAAGCAGCATACAAGCCTCTGTTGTGTGCCTTTGGAAAATTTACATTTTAAAAAAGTGATGGTGTATGTTCGAAAATCAATTGAATATACACCAACACAATAAATTCATTTATTGTAGGCAGGTCTAAAGAAACATTATGATATGAAGAAATTATATTTCAGAAGAACAGAATATGAGTTGGCCAACTGTGCGTTATCTGGCTATGCACCATGCCATAGGCTGTAGACTATCATTTAGCAGACAATATTTGCCATTTTATAGTACCTGATTTTATAGTAAGAAGAATATATTTAAACTTAGCTGTTTATAAAAAATGATTTCTCTCCCCCCCCCCCCCCATTCCTGAGCGAGAGTGCACACGAAGTGGCTATAGTGAGCGTAAAAGTGATATTTTAAAGCATGACCTATATGGTATATTTATAGTTATTTGGAAACTTTAGTTATCAATATAAACCTTAGAATGACTTAACCTGTTAGGGCTAGGGGGCAGTATTTACACGGCCGGATAAAAAACGTACCCGATTTAATCTGGTTACTACTCCTTTCTGGCGCAGGCATCTGCTAGCGACCCAGCTCGACAACATCCGGTGAAATTGCAGAGCGCGAAATTCAAATTACAGAAATAGTAATATTTAACTTTCATGAAAATACAAGTGTCATACATCAGAAAAAAGCTTAACTTCTTGTTAATACAGCCGCTGTGTCAGATTTCAAAAAGGCTTCACGGCGAAAGCACACCATGCGATTATCTGAGGACAGCGCCCTGCACACAAAAGCATTAATAACATTTTCCAACCAGGCAGGTGCTTAATTATAAAGTCAGAAATAGCGATACAATAAATGCCTTACCTTTGAAGAGCTTCTGTTGGCACTCCAAAAGGTCCCAGCTACATCACAAATGGTCCTTTTGTTTGATAAAGTCCTCCTTTATATCCCCAAAAACTCAGTTTAGCTGGCGTGCTTCATTCAATAATCCACCAGTTTCCCTCCTTCAAAATGCATACAAAATGAATCCCAAACATTACCAATAAACTTCTCCAAACTAGTCAAACAACATTTATAATCAAACCTCAAGTACCCTAATACGTAAATAAACGATAAAATTTAAGTCGGAGAATCGTTATTGTCTTTACCGGAGATAAACAACAAAGAACGCGCTCTCATCCACGCGCATGAAAACACTACACCCAAAATGGGAGCCACTTAGAAAAACTATAAATTCTAGCTAATTTTTCCAAAAACAAGCCTGAAACTATTTCTAAAGACGGTTGACATCTAGTGGAAGCCCTAGGAACTGCAATCTGGGAGGTTTTCCCTTCATATTCAACATGACAGCCATTGGAAACAGTGGTAGGCTGAAAACCTTTTTTTTTCTGGATGGTTTCCGCCTGCCATATCAGTTCTGTTATACTCAGACATTATTTTAACAGTTTTAGAAACGTTTGAGTGTTTTCTATCCAAATCTACCAATTATATGCATATCCTAGCTTCTGTGCCTGAGTAACAGGCAGTTTACTTTGGGCACACTTTTCATCCAGACGTCAAAATACTGCCCCCTAGCTCAAATAGGTTAACTATCTCCAGCAACGAGGGAGAGACATAACATACATTAAAATGCCCTCCCCTGCATTGTTCCCTCACACCATGCGCTACCGTGCGCAAGTAGATTTTGTTCCCCCACACCAAACAAGATCACGACACGCAGGTTGAAATATCAAAACAAACTCGTGGGTATATGCTTCTAAAAACCGATGGGAGAGGTGGGACTTGCAGCGCATTCTGCGTCACCAATAGAATCAACTTCTATTTTAGCGCCTGGCAACGCAGATGCTCATTGGCGCTCGCAAGCAGTGTGGGTGCAATGATTTGTATGTGTACATTTATTTTGTAACGCTCGCGGACGCGATGTGTCTGGTTTGGGCATGGTGTCAGACCAAGTTACAACTCTACCACATATCCACATACACACTGTTTCTCTCATCTCTTTCTGTTTTAGCTTAAGGATAAATGGAGCAAGAAAACCTCAGATTTATATAAAGTGTTTTTTTATTCATCAAACAAACTACAGCCAGCCCTATATCAGGTTATCAGCATAGAATAGGTCATTAAAGATATACAACGACAATATTGAATGCTTCTGTTAAAATAAAGTAGGCATAGTTATGTTGTCTATTGCATGCAGGCATCTTTGTTTTGCTATGTAGGCTTCACCTGCTGCCTCAGCGAACTGTATTTGGCATCAAACTTGTAAACCAGAGGTAGATGAAAGAATGACTATTTGCATGGTTCCTTTTACTCTTTACTAAAGTAAATGCCTACTTGCCATTACTCGTCACACATCCAAAGTTATAGCTTATAGCCTACCTGCTGTTGCGCTTATGTTTTATTTTTTGCTTCACTCCACTTTGCCTATCTTTTGTAGTTTGCTGTTAATAAGATTATGTATGCTGCAGGCCTCCCTTTTCCCTCTGAGTAGATTATTTTTTGCTCCATCTTGTCTGACACAGACCCCTTGTTAAATAGCTTTTTTTGTGTTGTCATAGAACCCTGACTGAGGCCTATGCCAGCATACAGTAATAGTTAAACTTTTAACTATATATAAGCTATAGTATGCAGACTGTCTTACTTACTGCATAACCTGGGAACTGGTAGCGAGTGATTCGTTTTGATGGGTGTCGCATATCCTGGGTGCAGTGGGGGTCAGATTCAGGAAGTAGGTTAGAGTGGACGGGGGGTTTGTCACTTACTGCCACTGCACTTTTTAAAAATGTAATCTTTATTTAACTAGGCAAGTCAGTTAAGAACACATTCTTATTTTCAATGACGGCCTAGGAACAGTGGACCTGACTTGTTCAGGGGCAGAACGACAGATTTGTACCTTGTCAGCTCGGGGATTCGAACTTGCAACCTTTCGGTTACTAGCACCACTAGGCTACCCTGCCACTCCCTTCTACATTGCAGCCACATTAATCACTCTCCAATGTATTTTAGGCATACACATGCTACTTTCATTTTGTCTTTGGCAGGTCTACTGAAGTGACTGTCATAAGCTTACATGCTTTGGCAACTCTCCTCGTCGGTCCTGTTATGACTGTCACATAGGCCTAGTACTGATGTTGCTGTCGGTGAAAACAATGAAAATAGGGCTGCCGTAGAGGATTTGAATTAGGTGACCGTTTGAAAACAAGAACTTAATGTTTCCTAACATGGGAGGATATTTTTTTAAGGAATGAATCATCAAATGTCCCAGTCAGTCGGCTTAAGTCTCCTTTGTTTTTGAGATTTCTGCTAAAATATTCAGGGACTTCTTTCGTAGGCTGCCCGTATCCTGAATCATTTGCGTACTTGGGTTAGTTAATGACGGAATTAGTCAGATTTATTTATATTTCTTTTGCTTTGTTAATATCTGCCAGGATATTAGTTATCCCTCTGTCTGAAGGCTTTCCTTCTCTGGTTTGGAATCCATTCCACTCCCTTTGAAAGGGTCAACTGTGGGACAGCAACACCTCTGGGTAATGGCATCCTCACTCACACATTTGAATGTGGATTTGAATGTGGATAGGATGATGCTGAGAAATTAGTCCTAAATTCTGTCACGAGTTTAGAAAGTCAAGTCTCTTGTGAACATCATTGGAAAATAGTCTTATGGAAATGAAGTGGATGAGACTATCATCTCTCTTTCCTCACTCACTTGCTATGTCTCCTTTTAGAACTATCATACCAGCTTGACCCAGTGTACTCTCCATCTATTAGCCTACCTTACCGTCTATCTCTTTTGGGTGTGTATTCAAAACACGTATTCAGAACGAGTATTCAGTGTGTTTTGTATTCTCAGCTTTCAGCAGAGAGACTCCAGCAGAGATACTTGTCAGTATGTCACAGGAGGGTAGTCTCTTTCTTTTGAGTGGCGATGCCATTACCTGGCTTCTAACTGTAGCTTTTGATAGGATTGCACTCGACATTGCCTACAGAGTAGGTTAATCATAATTTCCTTATGGTAGCACCGTTGAAGTAAGGTGCTCATAAAAATGAAGAGGAACTGGCTCCCCCCCGAAGTGAAAGACAAGTGGCTCTGCTCTGCTCCCACCTGAAGCGCTTCTCAAGTTGAGAATGAGCCTGTGATGGTCTCTTTCCACTCCTCTGCCAGTCCCTCCCTCCACTCAAATAGAAGGCTTTATCTGAGAGGATCTGTTCCATTGTAATTTCCAGAGCGGGTTTCCAACAGCACCGTTATTCAAAGCAAGCTACACCGTGCCTGATCCTTCAGCTGTGGGGAGAAGAGGCAATTTGAGCGATGAGTCATCAGTGGAGAAGCGTCCCTGAGTCCCAAGCCTGACAACCAGGACTTATTAGTCTTCCTGCTGCTCCTAATTTGACTGAAATGCAAATGGTGCCGTGTTTTGTTGTGCGTGTGTGTCTGTGCGAGGGAACGGATGTGCCGTGGCTAAGAGGCTTGAGGAAGCTGCTAGGTGGATGTTGGCATTGGTGCAATTTACAGAGGCGCTACATCCCCATAGGCTGTTTTAAAATGCATCTCCAGGGCCAGAAGCCATCGAGCCAGTGGCAGTCTTATTGGATTGTACGAGGATATTTCCCTCTCCTACCCCTGGAAGAAATTCAGAAGTTAAGGCACTCACTTTTTAAGCTATATAGCCCATTGGAAAACCTACATTTGGTATAGATGGAGTGTGCATCGTTCTTGGAAGAACTGGTAATAACTAGAAGCTTCCTCAATCTCAAACGGGGTTGCTGGATGGTAGTTGCAAGCCATCTGATATTCTGTACTCGGTGTCTGTAGGCTAAAAACAACCTCTGTAATCTGTCTGCAATTTAGCCATTATGTCTGTTGGAAATGATCAACCAAATGTCCCCTGTAATGGAAAATATCAAACTACCTGCTTTTACTGCAATTCAATATGTTTGTCATCATAGCCCCTTGCAGTTGCCAAACACTCACTCACTCAGTCAGTCGCCATCCTGTTATCTGCCACTGCGGGTGCTGTTTTGATGAGGCAGCTGTCTGGATGTGGCTGGATTTCAGTGAGCCCGCTAATCCCAGACACATGTAGCAAATTGGTTTGGAATCTGTAGACAGATGGGTTGGATAAGGTCAGGGATGCTAGATTGCTGGACTCAAACTCTACAATTTAGACATGAGCAGTATAAAAACAAAGAAGTGATTGTAAAATGCGTTATGCATTAGGCTATTTGTATCATCCATAGCCTACATATTGTAACTAACTATGGGAAATGATCCCTAATGACACCCAACCCGACTATCACTACCTACTTCATGTGTACTCAAGGACTGATGCCTTGGACTTCGGATATGTGTCATTACAACACTGGTTGTAATGAACAGTGAAAAATCTCTTACATATTGACTGAGAACATCAGAGTTTTGATTTTAGTGTTTGATCAAAAATCCAAGTGGTCCACCAGCCCTCATCCTGCATTTACTGATGTGGAGTGCATTCGGCTTAACAGAATGACATTCTAGTTGCATCCCATTTGTATAACACAGCCTAGAGTGCGTTGAATAGCAGGATTAGTAATTAGATCTCTATTCACTTTGAGAACAACTAACCTAACCATTGACTGACCAATTTAGCTATGCAAATCAGCCATAGCTACTCTTTGTTATACAAAAATAAATGACGACACGGGAAATGCTGAACAAAAGTTTAATCCATTGCTTATTTGATGAATGGCTAAGTATTTTTGTGCACCTGAAGTACCCTATCAAGCTTGAATTCATAATTAGGCTATTCTTAGTTGAGGGAAAATAAACCATAATTCTCATACAAAAAAAAAAAAAAAAGTCCATTGCTGTTAGGCTATGCTTATCATATTATTTTTTTTTTATCTTCTGAGTATGTGTGAAAGCTAGTGCTGAAATGTTAAAAATGGTGTCACAGGTCATACACTGGGGGCAGACCCCTGGTTTAGGGCTTAGTCTGGCAAAGGGATCAGATGTATTTACAGTGGTGCTGATAGATGAACACTTTGTCTGACCAAGATGTTCACTCAAGCATGGAGCCACATGAGAATGCACTTGAGGCTAGCCCTGATCTCTTCAGTCCCTCTGGCTTGACGTGAAGTTGAATGATCAGAACTGTTCTTTGAGAGACATTCATACAAAACTAAGGATATGTCTATTGATTTAATAATTGATGTCTACATTTCCCATTCCTGAGAAAATGCACAATTAGCTCTGTGTTACACAGGGAATTTTCTGAAAGGATAGGAGAGGTGGATTCCACAAATGACGTAATCTGACCCATTTTAGGGCCGGGTGATATGGCCTAAAAATCATATCTCGATTTTATTTTTTATTTTATTTTATGGGCGATTCACGATGTCTCGATTTTATGTTTTTCTCTAAATAGCCTTTGTTGTACAATTTTAAAGTTCAAATACATTGCATTTCAAACAGTCAGCAATAATGTAATGGCTTGTGAAATTATACCTAAGCTAAATATAAATGCCTTCCACAACCATAAGAACTACTAATTTATTTATTTTATTAGTTGAACATACTTTTTTTCAATAATTAATGATCTGGCTTTCAAGTCTATGAAAATTGCCTTTTTGTTACAAATTTAACCATAATGACTAACTTTTAGCAGGCATTATAGAAAATGAACACAGGTCTCATAAACCATCTCTCAAGCACAAGCTCACCTGCTAGTGAGTAGCCAGCTAATCTTTTATATGTCCAGTTTATCCAACTTGGATCTATTTGCTAGCTAACAAGGTAGAACAGTTGAATTGTTATGGTTCGTCTCCAACTGTTTGAACAGCATGCTAGCCTGTCCACTTTGTTTAGATGTTGAAATCAAGTGGCCTACCTTATTTCTCAGAATAAGACCGAGTTGTCAATTGTGTTTTTATGGTTATTGCACATTTGTTAAACACAGCCTAGAAAGCTACTATAATAGTCTTTGGCTAAAATGCTGCTAGCAGTACAGCTAGCGGTAGGTGGCGCGACAAACTGAGCATACATGTTAATTTATTCTACTGTTTTAGTAGTGTCTGCTCTGCATGCAATTTGAGGAATTGAGATGAAAATGGTATCTTATTTATTACAGTAAATGTCTCAATGCCTTTCGGTGTCCATATGACCAAGTTGAAACCGCTTGTCAGAGAGAAAGAAGTGAGCTCATCTTTAATGTGAGGTAGGGGGAGGAGCTTGGTAGGTGGGTGGGTGTGTGTAAATGGGAAGATGCACAGTCACGGCAGAACGAGCGAAGGAGAGTGTTTGATTTTTGACTGGCATGATGGGACCCATGTCATCCAAAAAGTAAAACTTTTGACTCATCTGTCCATAGAACATTCTTCCAAGAGTCTTGATGATCATCCAGGTGCTTTTTGGCAAACCTGTGTCAAACTTTTTGAACGAGATGGGTCCCATTATGTCGGGCGAAAACCACACACTGCCAAACCAAACACTGCAACACAGTAAGTACTTCATACCAATGGTCAAGCATTGTGGTGGTGGTAGTAGGGATAGTTTAGGGATGCTTTGCTGCCTCAGAACCTGGATTTATGCTCTGTATCAGAGAATTCTACAGGAGAATGTCATGCCATCCATCTGTGAGCTGAAGCGCAGCTGGGTCATGCAGCAAGACAATGATCCAAATCACACAATCAGGTCTACATGAACATGGCTAAAAATAAACAAATTTGAAGTTTTGGAATTGCCTTTTCAAAGTCCAGACCTAATCCCAATTGAGATGCTGTGGCAGGACTTGAAACAAGTAGTTCATGCTTGAAAACCCACAAATGTTGCTGAATTAAAACAGTTCTGCATGGAAGAGTGGGCCAAAATTCTTCCACAGTGACTACAGGAAGCGTTTGTTTTCAGTCATTGCAGCTAAAGGTGGCACAACCAGTTAGTGAGTGTAAGGGAGCAATTACTTTTTCACACAGGGTAATTTGGTGTTGCATAACTTTGTTAAATAAAATAATGATCCTTTCTTTTTTGTAAACTCAGTTTCCCTTTATCTGATATTAGGTTTTGGTTGAAGATCTGCTAACATTCAGTATAAATAAATATGCAAAAATAGAGAATCAGAAAGGGGCAAATACTTTTTCACTGCACTGTATTTCTCTAAAGCCATGACTATGTGTAGGCCTGAGGTCTTAGTTACTGCAACATATTGTTGGCAATCCTTTTTATTTGTAGCATAATGTAGTCTACAGTGCTTGCTTGTAACAGCGATTTCCCTGGTGTATGGCACTGGGTGGCAGCTGAGAATATACAGTAATTCATCAGTTTTTCTATTTGTGTCCACTCATGAATCTTCTATGTTAATGTGGTATGAATTCTACAGCTCTCATGCATTATAGCAAGTGTTGTAGTCCTCCCAAGGCCTCTCTTGTAATATGTCTTTCACTTTATTTGTGCCGGTTATGTTCAGTGGAAATTAAAGAGGAGACGTGCAGGTAAGCACAAAACAACTTGGCAAAGTGATGAGCAATATGTCAAACACGCAACTTGTGCCACTCGGTAACTCAATGCACTTGTGAACGTGCAGGCTCTAGGTATGTTAACCGATAGTCGGGAGAAATTTAACTGGTCATGCTTATCGGGTTATAGGTACATTTGCATAATGTTGTAGAATTAAATGTTCACGTGTATTTTAGTTCGTACAGCATGCACACGGAGCCTGGATGGAGCGGAATATCACCTTTCGGGCCACTAGAGCTCGCAGCTACTCAAACAGCTTTGTTTTATGCTACAATACTTTTCCAATTGTTGGACAAGCTTATTTTGTACAATTTACCAATAGGCTATAGTTAGATGGGAAAGCCTAGGCTACTACTGTTATTGAATATTGAAAATTATATTTTACATTGGCTGTTTTATTATAGTAGTTGCATCTTTAATAATCCTCTTGGCTGTATAATCCGATAGGCTTCTTAATGTTGCATGTTTCAATTAAGGTCTTAATGAAAAATATCCATTCCTTGTATGCATGCATTTGTATTTTATTTTGGTCATGTCATTGGGCTCCTGAGTGGTGCAGAGGTCTAAGGCACTGCATCTCAGTGCAAGAGGTGTCACTACAGTCCCTGATTTGAATCCAGGCTGCATCACATCCGGCCGTGATTGGGAGTCCCATAGGGCGGCTCACAATTGGCCCAGCGTCGTCCGGGTTTGGCCGTCATTGTAAATAAGAATATCTTAACTGACTAGCCTAGTTAAATAAAGGTTCAATAAATAAAAAATAAATAAAAAAAGTACTATCTTGAACAAATTTAACCGGTTAATGTGGGTCAGTTAGATGGCAGCAAAATTGATATGTGTACACCTATCAGGCTTTAAGCTTATTTTGTGCTGTGCTAACAGTCATTTGCAGTCTGTGACCTGTGACAAATTGCGCCAACCACCACTTAACCAACTGCTCATTTTCAGTTTTGATACTCTCATCTGGAGAAACATGCTGGAGCCGGCTTCCTATAATGCAGGGAGAATTTAAGCACGTACTAAATCCTGAGAGAAACCACGCCTGACAGAATCGGGCCATCCCTAGCAGGGCACGTGAGGGAAGCAGAGATGGATAGCAGTGCAGTGTAGTCTCTTCAACCCAAGCCCCTCCCAGCATGGATATAATTTTACATTTACATTTTAGTCATTTAGCAGACGCTCTTATCCAGAGCGACTTTCCCCCCGTACTGGTCTCCCGTGGGAATCGAACCCACAACCCTGGCGTTGCAAACACCATGCTCTACCAACTGAGCCACATTCTTTGAGTGATCTGTAATATTTTTCACATTAACGTCAAGTTTTTTTCCTTTGACGCCGAAGGGCCTTTGCTAACCTTTTGAGAGTGATCAATCACTCTTTTCCAGTCAATGCTCCAAAATGTTTCTTTCGATAGAGAGATCGCAAAACTGATGGGCCCCGTCTTATCTCATCGCCATCATGGGAAAGGAAATGTCTGACTGTGCCAAGCTGCATTAGTGCTGAGCAATTAGTGCTTTTTGAGGTAATTTTGGTTCAATTATTAAAAAAGAATCACTGTTTTCGGTTTCGATAACAATAGATAATAAAACGATTCATAAAAGTCCCATGACGGTAGACTGCCCATTACTACTTACCACTTATTAACGATAATTTATTCACATTACTGTACTTTAATGAAATAATTCAGTTGTGTATATTACACTTGTTACAAGTCATCTGTTCTCTATAGAGCTGCTGCTGACAAAAATCACTATTTTAGTAGTTCTTCAAAGTTAATAAGGTATACTTTTATGACTTCTGAATACCAACTATCAATTAGATAATGTATTTTCAGCTAGAGATACCTCGCAAAGCAATGGCTCTCTATCCCTCTCGATCTTGTATTCTTCTGTCTCTTCTTTCCGTGTCTGCACCACACTAACCTAACGTAGCAGGCGTAAAGAAACACACAGACCGTAGTCACGCAATGGATTATGGTCATTGTAGTTAATTACCACTATCTGTGCTAAACTATGTAGAGTATTGGCCTTTTGGAAACTACAACTCCCTACTACATCGCACAGTTCGGGCTTGATCTGATTTATCTCTGGAGAAACTGAGCATTGAGTTCAAAGAAAAAAAACTAAATGGATTCAAATAATTGCGATTCTTGTGGATATTCAGGTTAATATCATTTTAAAACGTTTACATGTTTTGCAAGAACAATTTCCCTAATAATCCTGTATACATGGAGACATCTTAAATCAGGCTACTGATGGGACTTTTGATAAATGCTGAAAATCGGCAATCAAAATAAACTTCTACCACAGTGACCAGGTTATTTTTGCATAGACTTGTTTTTCCAAACTTTACTCGCATAAGAGGGAAGCTTGCGCTACCCGGTGCTGGCACATGCGCAGATCAAATACACCACTGGAACTCCTATTTAAGTTGTTTACATGTCCTAATATTTAGAAAAGATTGCTCAGAAAACCAGATGTTTTAATCAGCATATGCTTTGATTATGACCTTACGCCGATTAAGATAAGCAGAGTAAGGTGTTTACATGACAAATGCCATACTCTGCCTTCTGCCATAATCAGTTTAATATTGAATTATTAGTGTGTGTGTACTCATTAAAGTGTGTATGTACACACTAATTGAAGACATTAGTAGTTTGAAAAACAAAATATAACCAACATTTTGGTTAATCGCTCAGCACTATTGACTGCTTTTAGCCCATTTATTTTAGTTTTTGTAAATTAATGAATTCCATATTCTCTCCATACATATTTTTTGCTGTAGTTGGCCTGGTTTGGGTGTGTTTGTGCACTGCACAAGCTGTGCTAGAAAGAGTTCAAGCCAAAGTGAATAGGCCTGCAACCCAGCCAGCATTTGATTCTCAAATGTACTGGTTGATTTTCATGGTCTTTTGCTTTGTATTTAACAATGTAATCCATTATTCCTACTGTATGGCACCTGATCAATTTTGAAGTGATTTTTACATGGCTGTTGTTGACTTTGGTTTATCATAATGTGAAGTGATTGGAATCCTGGAGTAATTGTCAGTTGTACGCCTACAATGCCTTCCCTGAGGGAAGAGACCAGTGCTAATATGGATTTGAGGCTCATAAATAAGTTATTAGGATATAGTTATTTAATTATTCATCATAGACTGAGGCAGTTAAAGCGACTGCTCATTGGTTTACTCACTCTGTTTGCGTTTCTGGCTTTGGTCTTTTGGTCTTAATTTGTCAGATGGACATATTGAGACAAATTTGAGCAAATTCCACCATTCTGAAAGAACCCCTGTTCTGTTCCCCTGACTGTGTTGTAAGATCTAAAGCACCAACATTTTCAACAAATAGAATATCATCACTTGAACTCAATGACTCAGATGCTGGGTTTAGTCTGCTTGGTTAATTGAAATGTCACTACAAGTAAAATCAAATTGTATTTGTCACATGCGCAGAATACAACAGGTGTAGACTAAACCGTGAAATGCTTGCTGCCTACGAGCCCTTTCCAACGATGCGGTGTAAAACATTTTAAAAAGTAACACAAGGAATAAAATGCACAAGAATGGAGATATATACAGGGAGTACCAGATCATTGTGCAGGGGTGTGAGGTATTTGAGGTAGATATGTACATTTGGTATATGGTAATTGTATTTATTAGGATCTTCATTAGCCGCTGCAAAAAGCATCAGCTACTCTTCTTGGGGTCCACATGAAACATGACATAATACATAGTACAGAACATTATTAGTCAAGGACTGAACTACATAAAATGTCACGCATAGGGCTGTTATGGTGACTGTATTACCACCACACCGGCGGTCACGAGTCATGAAGTTAGTCAAATTCCACGTGACCGTTTAGTCATGGTAATTAGGCTTCTCCAAGCTCTGATGCTGCTGATGGTTATTAGTAGCCTACCAAACTTGCTGTCTGGTACTCAGCACGCTATTGTCCCTCTAATCACTCTGACATCAATGCAAATCGAATCGAAAATCGAATCAAACACTTCATTAGAGCCCATGAGCTCACGTTACACAACATTTCTATAGGCTATGCAATTGCATGAGGAAATAGAGGGATGGTCTCGATTTAAAACGAGGAGGATCCCATCAGCTTTCTATAGGCTAGGCCTACTATATTTATTTCTCAACTTTCCTAATATTATGCACATTGCTTCTCTTTACAACAGGAGTATAGCCTACCTACCTGGCTGGCATGAAAATGAACCATGGGAAAAGCGTCCTCCATTCACTATTTAAGTATGTAGATTACATGTACTTTTCCCCCTGCCCTTGTTTCGAGACCGGTGCATGATAATTGTCCATTCTAAATCAAAACAAATTTCACACATATATTATTTAGTAAAGACAAGATTAGATCCTGAATAGTCTGATGGGTGACAATGTTAGCATATAACTTGTGAATTATATATTAATATATATTATATATTATTATATATTATCACTTGTGAATGATGCCCAGTAAGGCAAGAAACAATGCACACCTTTTTTTCCCATCATAGGCCTATGTTTTGATAAGGTTTGTATCACAGCTAAAGTGGCCATTACATGCATAATTGCATTTGCGGTCACTTCTGATAATGGTGTTTTCCTGCTAATGGAACATTCACGCTTATAGCCTACTGCCGTGTGTGCATTGCTGCGCTTATCATGTGAAGAAATAGCCTAATAGTTTATCAACATTTTTAATTAAGCCAAACGTTCTTATCTGTTGCGTCAGCCTCAATGCGTAATGTTTTTTTTTATGCAAGGGGTTGTATTAATTTGGGATCTATCGCATCCAACAACTGTTCCAGACGGTTTGGAATATTTATTTCTCGCACAGAATAAAATGGGTCAACTTTTGTACCATAGGGATAGTAGATTGACATAGGCTAGTGCTTTTGCTGTTCGTTAGGCCTATTCATCTTGTTGGCTGACAAAAAGTAAATGTGGACAGTTCTTCTAAAATGTATTAAATAGTTTTTTTTCCCTCATCAATCTACAGACATAATGAAAGCAAAAACAGGTTTTTAGAAATGTCTGCAAATTTATAAAAAAACAAACAAAAAAATAATGTTACATAAGTATTCAGACCCTTTACTCAGTACTTTGAAGCACCTTTGGCAGCAATTACAGCCTTGAATCTTCTTGGGTATGATGCTGCAAGCTTGGCACACATGTATTTGTGGAATTTATCCCATTCTTCTCTCAGGTTGGATGAAGCGTTGCTGCACAGCTATTTTCAGGTCTCTCTAGAGATGTTCGATCGTGTTCAAGTCCGGGCTCTGCCTGGGCCACTCAAGGACATTCAGACACTTGTCCCAAAGCCACTCCTGCATTTTCTTGGCTGTGTGCTTAGGGTCGTTGTCCTGTTGGAACCTGAACCTTCACCCCAGTATGAGGTCCTGAGTGCTCTGGAGCAGGTTTTCATCAAGGATCTCTCTGTACGTTGCTCCGTTCATCTTTTCCTCGATCCTGACTAGTCTCCCAGTCCCTGCATGATGCTGCCACCATAGGGATGGTGCCAGGTTTCCTCCATATGTGACACTTGGCATTCAGGCAAAATAATTCAATCTTGGTTTCATCAGACCAGAGAATCTTGTTTCTCATGCTCTGAGAGGCCTTTAGGTGCCTTTTTGCAAACTCCAAGTGGGCTGTCATGTGCCTTTTACTGAGGAGTGGCTTCCGTCTGGCCAATTTATCATAAAGGCCTGATTTGGTGGAGTGCTGCAGAGACGGGAGAACCTTCCAGAAGGACAACCATCTCCACAGAGGAACTCTGGAGCTCTGTCAGTGACCTTTGGGTTCTTGGTCACCTTCCTGACCAAGGCCCTTCTCCCCCGATTGCTAAATTTTGGCCAAGCGTCCAGCTCTAGGAAGAGTCTTGGTGGTTCCAAACTTCTTCTATTTATGAATGATCGAGTGTGTTCTTGGAGACCTTTTTAATGCTGCAGAAATTTTTTGGTACCCTTCCCAAATCTGTGCCTCAACACAATCCTGTCTCGGAGCTCATGGCTTGGGTTTTGCTCTGACATGCACGGTCAACTGTGGGACCATATATGTGACCCGTTTCAGGAAACTAGGCGTTTGTCACAAGTCACGACTTCACAGGAGAGCCATTTGATTGTATTTTGAAAAATATTTTCAAAAATTTGTTTTTGGCAGAAATGACTTCTGGAACGTGAACTTTCATGTGCCTTAACTTCTTAGGGATCAGGCCCCTTTTTCTCCATTTCCGCCTGAATGAAGTGCCCAAAGCAAACTGCCTGTAGCTCAGGCCCTGAAGCCAGGATATGCATATCATTGGTACCATTGGAAAGAAAACACTGAAGTTTGCAGAAATGTTAAAACAATGTAGGAGAATATAACAATAGATATGGTAGGAGAAAATTCAAAAAAAAACCAAGCTGATTTTTTTTTTTTTTTGAGAGACCATCCTCTTAGAAATGCAAGAAAGCTCAGATTGTAAAATAACTCCCAGGATGCAATGCCTTCCACAGGGTGTCAGCAGTCTATGTTCAAAGTTTCAGGCTTGTAACTTCAAAAAGGAATTAGAACATCTTGAAAATCCGTCTTGAAAATCCGTAAACACCTGCTAAAATCGATTTCCTATTGAACATACTTCTTTCCTAAATAAATATTATAGTTTGATTACATTTTAGGGTGTCTGAGGAGTAAATACAAAACGCATTTTGACTTGTTGAAACAAAGTTTAAGGGTAGATTTTCGGATTCCTTTCTCTTCAAGTTGAACGAGTGAATTACTCAAATCGATGGCGCCAACTATACTGACTTTTTGGATTATGTCCAGCCCACTCATTATCTCAACCAATCATGGCTAGTGGGAAGGTTGCTGGCTTTTTCTGTGGATTAACCAACAATGCTCGTAATTTAACAATTGTATTCGTATTTACAGATGACATACAAGTTTTTTATTAATAACGAACTTGTATGCCATCTGTAAATACGAATAACATTGTTAAATTACGAGCCTTGTTGGTTAAGCCACAGAAAAAGCCAGCAACCTTCACATTAGCCATGATTGGCTTAGATAATGAGTGGGCTGGACATGCCGAGAGTTCGGATTGGTCTGCCATATAGAAGGCTTCTGTCTATTTGAGCTGTTCAGTATGTGTTGGTAATCCTGTCAAACACGGCTTTTTTATGTATTGTGTAGTATAGAGCTGCATAAGTGTTGCTCTCAACTTTTCTGGAGGGTTGAGTTTTGAAATCGGTGGAATTAGAGTATGATAGCTAAAGAGATGGAGAAAACACCTGTCTCCGGATTACATCTTCAAGCTTAGGGCAACCGTGGCATGGCATCTGTGACAGGGAGACGTGTCCATCATGCATGATAATTTATACGGGTAAGATAGTCTAGCTAGCTACATTTTCAGATTTGACAAATTTCTCATTTTGACAAAGTGGTTTCATTTCAAGCTAAAGTCTACTTTTACCTAGCTAGCTAACGTTAGCTGCCTGGCTCCCTAGCTAACGTTACGTGTATGACATTATTCGTATCCCAGAACCGTTTGCTTTGCTAGTTAGAGCCTAATGTTAGCTAGCTAACATTGAACCTGGTTGGTTAGCTCCCAGCAGATTCATGCAGGGTAGTAACGAAATGATTTGGCACTATGTCCATTGTTGTTTATCTAGCTAATGTTAGCTGGCTGGCTCGTTAGCTAACATTACACGATGTGTGTTTGTGTGTGTGTGATATTACACGTTGTTTACCTAGCTAGGTTCATTGTTTACCTAGCTAGCTACATGTCTTAAGCTAAAGTTTACTGGCTCCCAAGCTAATGTTATGTGTACGACATTATTCGTATACCAGAGCCGTTTGCTTTGTTAGTTAGCTAGCTAACATTAGCTAACATTAGGCTCTAACATTGCTAGCTAACATTGAACCTGGTTGGTTAGCTCCCAGCAGATTAATTCAGGGTGGTAGTGCCAAATCATGTCATTATGTTCATTGTTGTTTAACTAGCTAATGTTAGCTGGCGTTACGTGACGTGTGTGATCTTATACATTGTTTATCTAGCTAGCTATATGTCTTAAGCTAAAGTGTACAACACCCGTTGAATATGGCCGGTGTAAATAAACGTTCAAAGGCGATTTTCTCAAAAGGGAGTTTATCAACTTTCAAATCAGAATTACTTTCCCATTGTTCCTCAAAAATGCAGTGTATGATTATACAATTTTGTAGCTCTGAGTCTCTACTTTTATCCCATGTACAAAAAAAACACAATTTCAAATTTTGCTACATAAGTCCAAATCCAGGTGGTGAGCCACGTATAGACAGTTGTGTGCCTTTCCAAATCATGTCCAATCAATTGAATTTACCACAGGTGGACTCCAAGTTGTAGAAACAGGATGCACCTGAGCTCTATTTCGAGTCTCATAGCTAAGGGTCTGTGTACTTATATAAATAAGTTATTTCTGTTTTTTGTTTGTAATACATTTGCAAAAATGTCTTAACCTGTTTACGCTTTGTCATTATGGGGTATTGTGTGTAGATTGAGGAAAATGTTTTTTTAAATACATTTTCGAATAAGGCTGTAAGTCAAGGGGTCTGAATACTTTTTGTATGCACTGTATAGCCCAACGTTTGTATCACAACTAAAGTTTCATTAATAACTCTGAATTAAGCATGTAGGAGTACCTGTTTCTTTGTTAACTGCTCAACACAGAATAGCCGCATGTGCGCACTCCCTCAAATCGTTTAGAGAAAATATCCTTTATTTTATTCAGCTGTACCAGTGATTATCTGAGAGGGGAGTTCAAGCCACTTTACACGCGCAGCTGCAGCCTGGTGATGTTCTGGTCTAAATGTTAATTTCTTTACCAATCCTTTTATGCACTCTCTTCAAAAGGGACAGGCTGAAATGCTCTCTGACCTCACACTGGGCGTGGCTACATACTGTGCGAAGTTTATAGGAGAAAAAGTATCTTATGACTCCTAAAATCATTGATATCTTAACAAAAATACTTTAATAATTGTTCCTATTTCATATACAACATTAAGGATGGAGATTTCGTACATGTAGTGTATATACTTTTCAAGTTAGTGTTTCCTTTATAACACTTTAAATGACATCACTAAATAAAAACCAATATGTCATTGGTTAGTGGTGAGCTATAGAAAACTATTCTCCACGTTCTCTGTTAGGAATATTTTTTCAGGTTTTGCTTTTCGCAGTTTCGGCGGGAAACCTGTGTAGACAAAGCACATACCTCTGTGAAATTTGGAGAGGGATGTTCTCATCTCCTTTAATTTATTACAGGGTGTGAGCTGTCAACCCCCCACCAGCTCACTCCTTCCCTCTGTGGGTGAGAGAGGGTCTGGTTACTCGCATCCATTGCCAAGCTGATCTGACCCATTCGGATCCTCACAGGACAGTCATGACATTTACATGGATTTATTAGACTTTTTAAAATGTAGATGTTCCAAAAGTCTGCATTAGTGGCTTGTAGGCAATGTGTGTTAGTCAGAGATGGTAAATGTGTTTGTTAATTAATGGTAATTTACCGTGAGACCTGCTTGACAATCAAACGAAATTTCGTGACTGCCACAGCCCTAGTCACACAGCCTACATATCAGTACATTCACACAATATTTCGGTCTAATACATAATATAGTGTAAATTACAATACAAG
Organism: Salmo trutta; assembly: GCF_901001165.1. Taxonomy (NCBI): domain Eukaryota; kingdom Metazoa; phylum Chordata; class Actinopteri; order Salmoniformes; family Salmonidae; genus Salmo; species Salmo trutta. The sequence continues at coordinate 23,200,203 of NC_042975.1, forward strand.
AAATATAAAATGATTCCAGTGAAGACCTCTGGTTGCATGAGTGTCTGAACTGTGTGCCAACTGCTTGAACAGACAGTTTGATACCTTCAACACATCAATACCTCGCACAAAGACCAATAGTGATGCAGTCAATCTCTACTCAACTTTGAACCAATAAAGACTGACATGCATGTTACTATCACTTTTCCTCCGTGTAAATCTAAGTGCGATACGTGCTACTTTGTTCTGGACCAACTGCAATTTACCTATGTCCCCTTTGCCTCAGACGACAAAACTATGGCCTGTAGGACCTGTCTGGTCAACTGAGATGTCAAGAATGCAGAGCAACACCCTATCATTGACATACCTCTTCCCATTTTAGCAACCATTGAGTCAGTCTATATGTTTTAAACATTACATCTTGCTATCTAGTGTTACATCCAACAGTTTTGTCTCCTCAACTTGCTCAATAGCCACATTATTCAATAATAGATCTAAACGAGGTTGAGTGAGTGATTTGTCCGAAAAATGATGCTTTTCTTTTTTTGAGATATTTATCACCAGCCTATTGTTAGAGCTACAGTCAGTTTTAGAATAGTTAACTATGTTAAATGTGTTTAGTTATTCTACTGTTGCAGCTGACGTGTATACTATTGAGTCTTCAGCTTACATAGACACACAGGCTTTATTCAAGGTCAGTGGAAGGTCATTTGTAAAAACAGAACCATAATTTCCCTAGCCGGCTGCCCTGTGGTACACCAGACTCAACCGAATTTGCATCAGAGAGGCATCCATTAAAGAAAACCCTCTGTGTTCTATTAGATGGGTAACTCTCAATCCAGAATTAAGGCAGAGGATGCAAATCCATAACACCTATGTTTTTCAGCAATAGGTTAAGCTGCAATGAATTGTAACAGCTCCCACAATCTTCTTACTATCAATTTCTTTCAGTCATTTGTGTCAGTGCTGAGCATGTTGAGTGCCCTTCGCTATAAGCTTGCTGAAAGTCTGTTGTTAATTTGTTTTCTGTAAGATAACTTTATTTGATCAAACACCATTTTTTCCAAAAGTTTGCTAAGAACTTTTAACAGGCTGATTGGTCAGCAGTTTGAACCATTTGAAGGGTGCTCTGCTATTCTTGGGTAGTGGAATGACCTTTGCCTCCCTCCATGTCTGAGGGCACATACTGTCTTCAAGGCTTAAAGAAGTTTTTTTTTTAAGCCTTGAGTCAATGATTGTGTATGTGTGCCATTCAGAGGGTGAATGGGCAAGACAAAATATTAAAATGCCTTTGAACGGGGTATGGAAGGAGGTGTCAGGAGCAGCGGTTTGTGTCAAGAACTGCAGCACTGCTGGGTTTTGCACGCTCAACCATTTCCCATGTGTGTCATGAATGGTCCACCACCCAAAGGACATCCAGCCAACTTGACACAACTGTGGGAAGCATTGGAGTCAACATGGGCCATCATCCCTGTGGATTGTTTTTGACACCTTGTAGTCTATGTCCTGACAAATTGATGCTGTTCTGAGGGAAAAAGGGGGTGCAATTCAATATTAGGAAGGTGTTCCTAATGTTTTGTACACTGTGTAGTATTGTGAGTGTGCAGAGTCAGTGCAGATAACTAATGGTTACCCAGGCTAACTACCCCAAGCCATAGACTGCAGTCTCGGAGCCTTTTGATCTGAGAGCCGACGCTCCGGTACCATTTGCCCGTACGGTAACAGAGTATATAGTCTGTGGCTTGGGTGGCTGGAGTCTTTGGCAATTTTTCAGGCCTTTTTCTGACACCGCCTGATATAGAGGTCCTAGATGGCAGGGAGCCCCAGCAATGTACTGGGCTGTCTGCGCCACCCTCTGTTGCCCTTTGCGGTCGAGGGTGGTGCATTTTCCATAACAAGTGGTGATGCTGCCAGTCCAGATTTAAAAAAAAAAAAAATTATTTCACCTTTATTTAACCAGGTAGGCAAGTTGAGAACAAGTTCTCATTTACAATTGCGACCTGGCCAAGATAAAGCAAAGCAGTTCGACAACATACAAAAACACAGAGTTACACATGGAGTAAAACAACATACAATCAATGATGCAGTAGAAAAAAATAAGACTATATACAATGTGAGCAAATGATGTGAGATAAGGGAGGTAAAGGCAAAAAAATGCCATGGTGGCAAAGTAAATAAAGTATGGCAAGAAAAACACTGGAATGGTAGATTTGTAGTTTGAAGAAAGTTAAAAGTTAAAATATAAATAATATGCTCTCGATGGTACAGCTGTAGAACGTTTTGAGGATCTGAGGGTCCATGCCACATCTTTTCAGCCTCCTGAGTGGGAAGAGGTGCTTTCGTGCCCTCTTCATGACTGCACGTGTTAAGTCCTTGGTGATGTGGATACCAAGGAAATTGAAGTGCTCTACTCACTCCTCTACAGCCCCCTTGATTTGGATGGGCGCATGCTCTCCCCTCTTTCTCTTGTAGTCCACGTTTAGCTCCTTGGTCTTACTGATGTTGAGGCAGAGGTTGTTGTCATGGAACCACACTGCCAAGTCTCTGACCTCCTCCCTGTTGGCTGTCTCATCACCGTCTGTGATCAGGCCTACTGCCGCTGTGTCGTCAGCAAACTTGATGGCGTTGGAGTCATGCGTGGCCACGCAGTCGTGGGTGAACAGGCAGTACAGGATGGAACTAAGCACAAGGCCCCGTGTTGAGGGTCAGCGTGGCGGAGGTCTTGTTACTTACCCTCACTACCTGGGGCTGCCCCGTCAGGAAGTCCAGGATCCAGTTACAGAGAGTTGTGGGTACTAGCTTGGTGATGAGCTTGGAGGGGGCTATAATGTTAAACGCTGCGCTATATTTTATGAACAGCATTCTCACATAGTTATTTCCCCTCTTGTCCAGGTGGGAGAGGGCAGTGTGAAGTGCAATTGAGGTTGCATCATCTGTGGATCTGTGACTTCATTTAGTAGGAAGTCATCGTAAAGTAAAATAAACAGTCCTCCTCACATCTGCTCCTCTTTGCTTGAAAGCCATTTACAGAGAAACTTCACACCAGGTCTTCATGCCTAGAGCAACCCCCTCTTTACAGCGTGCGCTGAGAGCGTCTCTGTGCCTCTCTTCACTCCTCTCATTCTTGAGTGTTGTGTGGCGTGGCTCCCTGTGTTCCTCTGATCAGAGGCTGTAACACTTAACTGGCACGCTGTGCCCTGGGCCCATGCCAACCGGCTGCCCGGGGCGTGTGAAAACCATCTGAGTGCCATCTGAGTGGTATATTGCACGGTTCTCCACATTTGCTCCACTAAAGTCCATTGATGTGCTGCCTGGCTGGGCGAATCCTCCCGCTATCTCACTCGTTCTCTTTCTTGGTCTCAAGCTTTTTTTTCACTCTAGTGCTTTACATCTTTATTTCTTCCCTTTTGTTCTTTCTATTTGTCCCTCTTGCTCACTCTCAATATGCATTTCTCTCTCCCTCTAGCAGTTCCTACATCCCTTGCATTCGCGTCCAGGCAATATTTTGAATAACTTAACTGACAGCCAAAGTAAGAGTACTTAACAATTAAAATGAAAATGAAATCGGCTTTGTATGTTCCTCATACTTGTCATTCTCAAAACACATTGGCTGAGCAGCATGATGTGTCACTGTAGCACTCCCAGGGGAGCCATCTTCACCACAGTCAGCACGCCTCCTGCACTCTCGCTCATCTTCTACCCTCATGCACTGGTCTCACCTCCATCCACTAACACTTTGTTTGAGCCTGACTGAGCAACTTCCCCGCCCCCTACCTCGCACGGTGTCCCTACAGAGGGCTGAGTGTTGTTTTCAATGGCCAATCAAAAGGGGACCATCGCACCATCCCAGAAGCTGGCCCCCATCACCTGCTACACTCAAACCCACTTTTATTCAGCATAAATTATTGCTGGATTATCATGCATTACATTAGATGTGTTTTCACCTGATGTGACTGACGAAGATAGTACTAAGGCAGGCTATTTTTAGGAATCCAAGGGTGAGAGAACTCTAGGGGGCTTTTAGGTGCTATAGAGGGCTTTATACTGTAGGTGTCTTGGTTGACCGAGCGTGCACACACACACACACACACACACACACACACACACACACACACACACACACACACACACACACACACAGGTCGGCTAGTCTGAGCTAAGCTCTCTTTCTTAGCTTCAGAGCTTGTGGCTCTCTCCTCACATGTACACAGTCTTAGTTTAGCAGAGATGCGTGACAAGGTTGGAGACAGACAAATGGTATGCCTCAGTGGTACAGTTAGCAATTTCCAACACAGCTGAGCAGGGCAATGTCATTGGTGCAGATGGCAAGCCAGAGGCTTAAAAAAGTAATAATAATAAGTAGGCTAGGCTAATTAATATTGAAAAAAGGAATGTACAAATAGGGCTGTGAAGAAGCCATACATATCAGGTTAGGAGTCAATAAACTTCAGACTGAATTGCACTTGATATCTGGCCGACAGCTGGTAGAGGACTGTGTGAAATGATAAAAAATTACATTTGGCTGTGTCACGCTACAGCACACTCCAGTATTGATTTCATGTTAACAATAGAGACAAGTTTACATCAGTCAGAGATATACTGTTTAAGAGCATTGTGACAGATTGCATTAAAATGTGTTCCCATTTAAATGCGATTTATCTATCTTTCCGTCCCGGCGTCTAGGTCGAGCACCATGAGTCATGTCTGTTGCACACGGATATACACTACCTTTCAAAAGTTTGGGGTCACTTACAAATGTCCTTGTTTTCCATGAAAACATACATCAAATGAGTTGCAAAATGAAAAAGAAATATAGTCAAGACATTGACAAGGTTATAAATAATTGTTTTTCATTTAAATACTAATTGTGTCCTTCAAACTTTGCTTTGGTCAAAGTATCCTCCATTTGCAGCAATTACAGCCTTGCAGACCTTTTGGCATTCTAGTTGTCAATTTGTTGAGGTAATCTGAAGAGATTTCACCCCATGCTTCCTGAAACACCTCCTACAAATTGGATTGGCTTGATGGGCACTTCTTACGGTCAAGCTCCTCCCACAACAGCTCAATTGGGTTGAGATCCGGTGACTGTGTTGGCCACTCCATTATAGACAGAATACCAGCTGACTGCTTCTTCCCTAAATAGTTCTTGCATAGTTTGGAGCTGTGCTTTGGGTCATTGTCCTGTTGTAGGAGGAAATTGGCTCCAATTAAGTGCCGTCCACAGGGTATGGCATGGCGTTGCAAAATGGAGTGATAGCCTTCAAGATCCCTTTTACCCTGTACAAATCTAGTGTATATATTTTTTATACAATATTTATTTTTGTGACGATGCCAAATGCAAGCATGGAACTATTAAACAAGCATCGTCTTAGTCTTAATAGCCTGAAACTTGCAATGTAGGCAATTTTGCACCATTGAGAATCATAGTGATTGGCACTCGGCCCCCCCACCCCCAAAAAATATCTCTACAGCATCATTGGAATGTCCCCTCTTTCGATGGGGTTGCTCCATGAACTTATCCACAGTTCGTGCTGTGTAGTATGCACATCTGGAAAAAGCCATCTTCCTGTCCTCCAGACACTCGTACAATAAAACACAGATACACTGAAAGACACATACTTTTTCTCTCTCCCTCTGCTCTTACAAAATATTATCTTTCCTTTGCATTCCTCTTATCTCACAGTGCCATGTTTTCCTACACATTTGTATTATAGAATCTGTGGTAAATAGTTTTTGGTGGTTGAACCATTTCTCTCAGCATTTGAATGTGAAATGTTCTGGACATATGCAATTATTGTTTTAAGAAAATAAACACTGTCAGTATGCATTTATTGTCTCAGCGAAGGTCTCAATCACGGCTGTTTTATAGCGAGGATAGGAATTATTTGAATTTCCAAGCGTGTCTGACTGTTTGTCCTTGGAGATAGGAACTGAGTTGCAAGCAGAAAGGCACATGATCCTCCAGAGAAATTGCCAGACACATTGCATCCACAAAAGGTTTCTTTGTCAAGTACTTTTTGCGAATCACCTAGAGAAAAGGCCCAGCTGTCCAGTTATTGATGAAAATAGTTATTATTTAGAGAACGACCAATATTAGTATTTCTTTCAGGGCTGGTACTGATTTTTGGGTGCCAGTAAGGCCAATTGTCGATATTTGAAGTCGATATTCAATATCAATAAATGTGATATTTTTTGTTAATTTCACCGAGACAGCCATGCATGCATTAATTAATCAATCATACAATCAATTGTACTTTGTTTTTACCAATCTAATTACATGTCAACATAATTGTAATCATGTATTTGAATGATATTTGAATGGCTCTTGATAAACTGGGTAAATTAAGAAGTAGCATAGGCCTACAGAACCGGTGTAGTACGATTCAATCATACTCCTGAATTGACGCTTTCCCTGTTTAATGGTTCGTCGGAGGGCATAGCGGGATTTCTTAAGCTTCCGGGTTAGTCCCGCTCCTTGAAAGCTTCAGCTCTACCGTTTAGCTCAGTGCGGATGTTGCCTGTAATCCATGGCTTCTGGTTGGGGTATGTACGTACAGTCACTATGGGGACGACGTCATCGATGCACTTATTGATGAAGCCAGTGACTGATTTGGTGTACTCAATGCCATTAGAAGAATCCCGGAACATGTTCCAGTCTGTGATAGCAAACAGTCCTGTAGTTTAGCATCTGCTTCATCTGACCACTTTGTTATAGACCAAGTCACAGGTGCTTCCTGCTTCAATTTTTGCTTGTAAGCAGGAATCAGGAGGATATAATTGTGGTCAGATTTGCCAAATGGAGGGAGAGCTTTGTACGTGTCACTGTGTGTGGAGTAAATGTGGTCTAGTTTGCCCCCCCCCCCCCCCCTCTGGTTGCACATTTAACATGATGGTAGAAATTTGGTTAAACAGATGTAAGTTTCCCTGCATTGAAGTCCCCGGCCACCAGGAGCGCCGCCTCTGGATGAGCGTGTTCCTGTTTGCTTATGGGGGTATACAGCTCATTGAGTGCGGTCTTAGTGCCAGCATCGGTCTGTGGTGGTATGTAGATAGCTATGAAAAATACAGAAACTCTCTAGGTAGATAGTGTGGTCTACAGCTTATCATGAGATATTCTACCTCAGGCGAGCAAAACTTCCTTAGATATCCAAAGATATCGTGCACCAGCTGTTTACAAATATACATAGGCCTCCACCCCTTGTCTTACCAGAGGCTGCTGTTCTATCCTGCCGATACAGTGTATAACACGCCAGTTGTATGTTATTCATGTCGTCATTCAGCCATGACTCGGAAAAACATATTACAGTTTTAATGTCCCGTTTGGGAGTTTAATCTTGCTCGTAGGTCATCGATTTTATTTTCCAATGATTGCACGTTGGCCAATAGAACGGATGGCAGGGGGGGGTTTACTTGCTCGCCTACGAATTCTCAGAAGGCAGCCCGACCTCAGCCCCCCTTTTCTCCGTCTTCTCTATACGCAAATGACAGGGATTTGGGCCTGTTCCCGGGAAAGCAGTATATCCTTCACGTCAGACTCGTTAAAGGAAAAATCTTCTTCCAGTTTGTGGGGAGTAATCGCTGTTCTGATGTCCAGAAGTTATTTACGGTCATAGGAGACGGTAGGAGCAACATTATGTACAAAATAAGTAAAAAAAAAAAGTTACAAAAAACAAACAAAATCAGTTGGTTAGGAGCACGTAAAATGTCAGCCATCCTCTCCGGCGCCATTCTACATCTTGCTTGCAGCAGTTTGACAAAAGAGGCACGGTGCGTCCGCGCAGTGAAGGGGACTTCGGCTGCGCCGATAGGCTAAGAAAGGGCTAACATCGGCTGATATCGATTTTTCGGTTGATCTCTTAGCCTATGATTCCTGTAACATTTGATACTAGGCCTAGTCTACATAAAATAATAAAAATAGATTTTTTTTTACCCCCCTTTTCTCCCCAATTCTGTGATTGCGATCTTGTCTCATTGCTGCAACTCCACAACGGGCTTGGGAGAGGCGAAGGTCGAGTCATGCGTCCTCTGAAACATGACCAGCCAAGCCACGCTTCTTAACACCCGCCCGCTTAACCCGGAAGCCAGCTGCACCAATGTGTCGGAGGAAACACTGTTTGACTGACGACCGAAGTCGGCCAGTAGGTGCCCGGCCCGCCACGAGTCGCTAGAACACGATGAGCCAAGTAAAGCCCCCCCGGCCATACCATCCCTAACCCACACCAATTGTGTGCCGCCCTATGGGACTCCCGGTCCCGGCCGGTTGTGACACAGCCTGGGTTCGATCCCATGCTGTTGTGATGTCACAACACTGCGATGCAGTGCCTTAGATGGCTGCGCCACTCTGGAACATGAGGATTTCTGCCATCATACAGTGCCTTCGGAAAATATTCAGACCCCTTGACTTTTTCCACATTTTGTTAGGTTACAGCCTTATTCAAAAATGTATTAAATTGTTTTTCCCCCTCAATCTACACACAATACCCCATAATGACAAAGAAAAAATAAGTTTTTAGAGATGTTGGCAAATTTTTTTATATATATATATATTATGTTTATATAAGTGTTCAGACCTTTTACCTTTGGCAGTGAATACGGCCTCGTGTCTTCTTGGGTATGACGCAACAAGCTCGGCACACCTGTATTTGGCGTTTTCTCCCATTCTTCTCTGCAGATCCTCTCAAGCTCTGTCAGGTATGATGGGGAGCGTTGCTGCACAGCTATTTTCAGGTCTCTCCAGAGATGTTAGATTGGGTTAAAGTCCGTGCTCTGGCTGGGCCCCTCAAGGACATTCAGGAAGCCACTCCTGCGTTGTCTTGGCTGTGTGCTTAAGGTCGTTTTGGAAGGTGAACATTCACCCCATTCTGAGGTCCTGAGAGCTCTGGAGAAGGTTTTCATCAAGGAACTCTCTGTACTTTGCTCCATTAATCTTTTCCCAGTCCCTGCCTCTGAAAAACATCCCCACAGCATGATGCTTCATAATAGGGATGGTGCCAGGTTTTCTCCAGACGTGACGCTTGGCATTCAGGCTAAAGAGGTCAAAGTTGGTTTCATCAGAACGAAGAATCTTGTCTCACATGGTCTGCGAGTCTTTAGGTGCCTTTTGGAAAACTCAGAGCGGACTGTCATGTGCCTTTTTACTGAGGAGTGGCTTCCGTCTCTTCACTCTACCATAAAGTTCTAATTGGCGGAGTGCTGCAGAGATGGCCTTCCTTCTTGAAGGTTCTCACATCTACGCAGAGGAACTCTGGAGCTCTGTCAAACCATCAGGTTCTTGGTCACATCCCTAACCAAGGCCCTTCTCCCCCGATTGCTCAGTTTGGTTGCGCAGCCAGCTCTAGGAAGAGTCTTGGACGTTCTAAACGTCTTCCTTTTAAGAATGGAGGTCACTGTGTTCTTGGGGACCGTCAATGCTGCAGAAATGTTTTTGTACCCTTCCCCAGATCTGTGCCTCGACACGATCCTGTCTCGGAGCTCTACGGACAATTGCTTCGTCCTCCTGGCTTGGTTTTTGCTCTGACATGCACTGTCAACTGTGGAACCTTTATATAGAAGGTGTGCCTTTCCAAATCATGTCCAATCGATTTGAATTTACCACAGGTGGCCGCCAATCAATTTGTAGAAGCATCTCAAGGATGATCAACAGGAACAGGATGCATCTGAGCTCAATTTCGAGTCTCATAGCAAATGGTCTGAATACTTTATGTTTTAAGATATTTCAGTTTTTCATTTTTAATACATTTGCACAAATTACTAAAAAACTGTTTTTGCTTTGTCATTATGAGGTATCATGCATAGATTGATCAGGGAAACAATTTCATCCATTTTGGAATAAGACTGTAATGTAACAAAATGTGGAGAATGTCAAGTGGTCTGAATACTTTCCGAATGCTCTGTATGCGTGTTGACAAAGTCCCAGTGTGCTCCCCTCCCTGTAGATTTTACAGATCCTCACCGCCCCGTGGCTGCAAACCTTCTAATTCAGTGTACTGTGCGCGACAACCCATGTGGAATTCGTAGTCTCTGACAGCATTTGGAACTGCCAATCTGTGGTCATTAAGGCGGAGTTCATCTCGGCCTATATTGCCCTTCACTTTTTGGCCCTGACGGAGAAATGGATTACCCCAGAGAACACTACTACTCCAGCTGTTCTCCTGTCATCTGGCTATGTGTTCTCTCATAATCCGAGCTCATCTGGTCGTTGCGGTGGTGTCACAGGGCTACTCATTTCTCAGAAGTTGAGATTTTATCTTTCCTACTCTCTCACCTGTCCATCTCCTGATTCTGCCTCTTCTACCCTACTCTCCTCCCTTTCCGCATCCTTTGACTCTCACTGTCCCCTTTCCTCCTGGCCAGCCTGACCTTCCCCTCCCGCTCTGTGGCCGAGTGACTCACTGCTTACTAACAGAACAGGGCTGCGGGCATCCGAGCGGAAATTGAGGAAAACTAAACTTCCGGAGGACCTATCATCCTTCCACTCCCTCCTCTCTAGCTGAGCTTCCTCTGTATCCACTGCTAAGCCTCTTTCTATCACTCTAAATGTCAAGCTTCTGCCTCCAACCCTGGGAAACTCTTCTCCACTTTCTCCTCCCTCCTTAATCCTCCACCTCCTCACTCTCTGCGGACGACTTTGTCAACCACTTTTTAAAAAAGATTGACGTCATCCGCTACTCATTCACTCAGCCTACTTTGTCTTTTGGTCCCACTCACGCAGAACTATCTTACGCCTTGACCTTCTTCCCGCTCTCTCCAGATATAATCCTGCGACAAGTGATGTCCGGTCGCCCAAAAAGGGACCTCCTCCCTTCTCCAGACCATCTCTGGAGACCTTCTCCCATTCCTCATCAACGCATCCCTGACCTCTTGCTGCATCACCTCTGATTTCAAAATGGCCAGCGTCACTCCCCTCCTGAAGAAAACAACACTCAACCCCTCTGACATAAACTACAGACCGGGGGCCCCTTTCTTTTCTTTCCAAAACACTTGAGTGTGCTGTCTCTGACCAACTCTCTCAATATCTCTCTCAGAACAATCTTCATGACCCTAACCAGTCAGGCTTCAAGGTTACTCACTCAACTAAGACCGCTCTCTGTTCTGCTAAAGCTCACTCTCTCTTCTCATCCTCCTAGATGTATCCACTGTCTTCGACAAAATGACAGTGGAATGAACCAGTCACATTTTGACTTGCAATGGGTGTGACTGTAAAAAAAGAAAAGTTGATGTTTCTAGGCCTTCTTGAAAATCCAGAGACCATCAAAGAAAATCCTGACTGGATATTATTTTCTCCTCAGTATTAACCCTTCTCTCTCCAACACAAACTGAAAATAACAAAATATCCAATAATTTTCTTTGGTGGTCTCTGGGTATAACAATCGAGCTAGCTTATTCAACCATTGGCTAGGTCTTCAGAAGCTGGACAGACGGCCTCTTCCATTCAACTGTATTAGTGCAGAACTTTGGAGTGGCAGAGGAATGAACCAGTTACATTTTAACTTGGAATGGAATGCCTAGACACATCACTACTGAGAGCGCAAAATAAAATAATCAGTGGCGCAACCAGTAGTTTTCCCCTGCTAACGTTAGTAGCTTGTGTTCTAGTAGTGTGACAATAGCGAAGGCAGCTGTTATCAATTTCAAGGTTGATGTTGTTGCAAACTTGTTAGCATCACCCTTTTCAAGTTGAACTTTCAGAATGTGTTCAGACTTCGTTTACAAATTATCATCATATGGTGAGGGGCACTTTTTTGTTGCATCTCACTTGCTGTTAACTATCTCTTTAAAGATAATGACTGTGAAATATTGTTGCATTTAAACTTTAAATCCCCGGTTAGTGTGATGAACGTGATAAAATATACTGCTCAAAAAAATAAAGGGAACACTTAAACAACACAATGTAACTCCAAGTCAATCACACTTCTGTGAAATCAAACTGTCCACTTAGGAAGCAACACTGATTGACAATACATTTCACATGCTGTTGTGCAAATGGAATAGACAACAGGTGGAAATTATAGGCAATAAGCAAGACACCCCCAATAAAGGAGTGGTTCAGCAGGTGGTGACCACAGACCACTTCTCAATTCCTATGCTTCCTGGATGATGTTTTGGTCACTTTTGAATGCTGGCGCTGCTTTCACTCTAGTGATAGCATGAGACGGAGTCTACAACCCACACAAGTGGCTCAGGTAGTGCAGCTCATCCAGGATGGCACATCAATGCGAGCTGTGGCAAGAAGGTTTGCTGTGTTTGTCAGCGTAGTGTCCAGAGCATGGAGGCGTTACCAGGAGACAGGCCAGTACATCAGGAGACGTGGAGGAGGCCGTAGGAGGGCAACAACCCAGCAGTAGGACCGCTACCTCCGCCTTTGTGCAAGGAGGAGCAGGAGGAGCACTGCCAGAGCCCTGCAAAATGACCTCCAGCAGGCCACAAATGTGCATGTGTCTGCTCAAATGGTCAGAAACAGACTCCATGAGGGTGGTATGAGGGCCCGACGTCCACAGGTGGGAGTTGTGCTTACAGCCCAACACCGTGCAGGACGTTTGGCATTTGCCAGAGAACACCAAGATTGGCAAATTCGCCACTGACGCCCTGTGCTCTTCACAGATGAAAGCAGGTTCACACTGAGCACGTGACAGACGTGACAGAGTCTGGAGACGCCGTGGAGAACGTTCTGCTGCCTGCAACATCCTCCAGCATGACCGGTTTGGCGGTGGGTCAGTCATGGTGTGGGGTGGCATTTCTTTGGGGGGCCGCACAGCCCTCCATGTGCTCGACAGAGGTAGCCTGACTGCCATTAGGTACCGAGATGAGATCCTCAGACCCCTTGTGAGACCATATGCTGGTGCGGTTGGCCCTGGGTTCCTCCTAATGCAAGACAATGCTAGTCCTCATGTGGCTGGAGTGTGTCAGCAGTTCCTGCAAGAGGAAGGCATTAATGCTATGGACTGGCCCGCCCGTTCCCCAGACCTGAATCCAATTGAGCACATCTGGGACATCATGTCTCGCTCCATCCACCAGCGCCACGTTGCACCACAGACTGTCCAGGAGTTGGCGGATGCTTTAGTCCAGGTCTGGGAGGAGATCCCTCAGGAGACCATCCGCCACCTCATCAGGAGCATGCCAAGGCGTTGTAGGGAGGTCATACAGGCACGTGGAGGCCACACACACTACTGAGCCTCATTTTGACCTGTTTTAAGGACATTACATCAAAGTTGGATCAGCCTGTAGTGTGGTTTTCCACTTTAATTTTGAGTGTGACTCCAAATCCAGACCTCCATGGGTTGATAAATTGAGTTTCCATTGATTATTTTTGTGTGAATTTGTTGTCAGCACATTCAACTATGTAAAGAAAAAAGTATTTAATAAGATTATTTCTTTCATTCAGATCTAGGATGTGTTGTTTAAGTGTTCCCTCTATTTTTTTGAGCAGTGTGTATTTGCAATGGGAAGTAATTGCTGGTTTGTTAACCTGTCTGGGCCAGTGGGACGCTTGCGTCCCACCCTAATCAACAGCCAGTGGAATCGCGTCGCGCTAAATGCAAAACCTCATAAATGCTATAACTTCAATTTCTCAAACATATGACTATTTTACACCGTTTTATAGATACACCTCTCCTGAATCGAACCACGTTGTCCGATTTCAAAAAGGCTTTACAGCAAAAGCAAAACATTAGATTATGTCAGCAGAGTACCCAGCCAGAAATAATCACACAGCCATTTTCAAAGCAACTAGCATGCATCACAAATACCCAAAACACAGCTAAATGCAGCACTAACCTTTGACAACCTTCATCAGATGACACTCCTAGGACATCATGTTACACAACACATGCATTTTTTGTTCGATAAAGTTCATATTTATATATAAAAACAGCATTTTACATCGGCGCATGACGTTCAGAAAATCTTTTCCCTCAAATGCTTCCGATGAATCAGTGCTACAATTTACAAAATTACTATTCGAAAACATTGTTAAAATGTAATATTGTCATTCAAAGACTTATAGATTAACATGTCTTGAATGCCATCTCTTTGCCAGATTTAAAAGTAACTTTACTGGGAAATCACACTTTGTTTATTGCAATGTGGTATGCCCAGAAAAAGTCTAGGCTATAAATGTTGGAGCCATCTTGGAACGATCAACCATCAAAAATACTATTGTAAATAATCCCTTACCTTTGATTATCTTTATCAGAAGGCACTTCTAGGCATCCCAGGTCCATCACAAATGTAGTTTTGTTCAAAAAAAAAGTTAATAATTTATGTCCCAATAGTGTTAGCGCGCTCCGAAGGCTAGTGAAAATGTACCGTGTGCGTCTGACTTGTCGTCAGGAATGAGCAAAAAATATATATTTAAGTTCGTTCAAACATGTCAAACGTTGTATACCATAAATCTTTAGGGGCTTTTTCAACCAGGGCTTCAATAATATTCCATTGGGACGGTCTTTCAAAACGTTTCGAAAAGGGAGAGTACCCATGGGCGCTGACATCACAATGGTAATGGCCCATCCCCTGTGACCAAGATAAACATCCTCTCTTTCAGTCAATTCTGATAGTAGGAGACTCAAACCACTTTGTAAAGACTGGGGGCATCTAGTGGAAGCCATAGGAAGTGCTAAATGAATCACAAGCCCCTGTGTGTTTCAATGGCAAATGTTTGAAGTGATATCCACACATCAGATTTCAGTTTCCTGTCAGGATTTGTCTCAGGGTTTTGACTGCCATATGAGTTCTGTTATACTCACAGACACCATTCAAACAGTTTTAGAAACTTTAGGGTGTTTTCTATCCAAATCAAACACTTATATGCATATTCTAGTTACTGGGCAGGAGTAGTAACCAGATTAAATCGGGTATGTTTTTTTTATCCAGCCGTGCAAATACTGCCCCCTAGCCCTAACAGGTTTTAATTTCATTTTGGAAATGAAATGGTTGTGCTTTTGTATTGTTATGATTTCATGGGGCCTACTGGAGTGAATGGGATGCTTATTCTTTAACATTATTTTATGCTCTATGTGACTGCTATCGCCTGTCTGTCAGCCATGTCTATTTGTTTAACCAAAACTTGCTCAACTTCAGCGCAATTGAGTGCACAGGTATTATTTTCGCTGTCCTTTCAGCACCATGAATTGTTTGATTCATTTATAATGTCATCAAAAGCATTGTTAGTTCCTCCTTCACTAGAATGTTCCAACTGCAGAAGATATGTCAGGCGCATTAAGTGATACTATGTTTTCTGTTATTTTCTTGATTATTTAGTTTGATACAATGTATTGGATGATTTTTGATCCCTCTGAAGTCCTAGGTCTTAGTCACGGTTCGCCAATGCTAGCTACTCTAGATTTTCTTAAGCGGCTCCTGTGAGGGGAAGTATTGTTTATTGAATGCAAAGTAACTGCAATAATGTTGGATCAGAATAACTACTGCTGGTAATAATGCAAGTCCTGAGTGAACACCACCTGCATTTCGCTGCTTGACTAAGCCAGAGGGATTCATTGTGTCCTGAGTGGGATCCATACTCAGGTCTAGCCCTTTGAAACAAGTAAATATCTCTTAAAAGGCTCTTCTGCCCATCTTCCTTTCTCTTTTCTTTACCCCTTTTCTCCTTCTCTTTTCTGCTGCTCTGCCTCTTCTGTACTCCTCTCTACTGTCTATCCCACATTGTCAGCTGTCTTCTCTACTCTCACCTATCCTCTCCCAGAAACACTGCAGTCCTTGGGGTGGCGACCTATTTCCCGCTTGGATCCAAATTACCCCATGAATATGCACTACCCTCTGAATTAGGGTCCGTGCCTTTCAGTCAGGGAGTGATCAAACAGGTCTGACTGATGACCGTGCGAGACAGACGCAGAAAATACCTGCATTGTACAAGAGCAATCCGGATCTGCAATCCCTCAGGATGGCTAGAGAAAGCGCTTTTGATTTCCTCTTTATAAAGGGACAAAATCCAAGCAGTATCTGCCATCTTTCTCTCCCCACACGGTGCAAAATCCAGGCCCGTAAACCCTTTGGCTCTCTGGGATTGATTTAGCCTTACCCTTGGGTGCCTTCAATTTTCAGTTTCTCTTTTCTTTGTTTTGGTTTGACTGAGCTGCCATGTTTTTATCGGAGAGATATCACTATTGAGATAGGGGGAAATGCAATGGTGCAGAGGGGTTGTTCCCTCATGTGTCTCCTGTATTTCATTTGACTGCTCCAACATATCAGCATAGCCCTCGATGTTGACATCTTTTAGCCTAAAGGACCATTTCACCCCCTAACCCCTTGCAAACATATATCATTCAATGATCTGGGGGCATTGACGTGTGTGTTTGTGCATTAAAACACTGTCTGTCTTTTCCAACTACGCCTATGTTTTACATGTTTGCATTCAATCATTTTAATGATCAGATTTAGTGATCCAGGAATGGAAAAAGAAAGAAACCATTCTGGCCTTATCAACACACTAGAGCAGCATTGCCTTTATCAGATCCTCTCTCAAGATTTCCACTGGTACTGGAGCTAATTTTGCAGCCTCGCTCTCTGTGTGCCATCCTGTTTCACATGGGCCTTAATTAAGGAGCTGTTCAAGTAGAATGAAGACTCAGTTCCTGTAGTCTCACCCCGAGCCTCTGTGTGCTTTTCTTTTGAATTAAATCTAGAGTAGGCCGGCGGTAGCACACAAACCCCTCCTTTTTTTCTTCGACCCATCTCTTGCTTTCCTTGCTTATTCACATGCTTATACGCATGGGAAGAGTTTCTTCAGAAATGTTATTTTTCTGTCTTTATTAATTAATTTCAAAAGGGGTAAACCGTGGGTTGACAGTAATCCTGTACATTTACAGACCAGACTCTCAATGCCAGACTACGTTATTCTGTACCTGTAGGTGACTTGCATCCATTACGTATTTAGTCCCTAGTGCACCAACAGTGTTTCACTGACTATTCACAATGGAGACCCTCTTAGACCGTAAACAACAGTAAAGATGAATGTAGAAATGCTTAATGCTCGGAGCATGGGGATAGTTGACCAATCATGTTCATGTTGTCATGCTGCATCACATGGTTTCTAAACCATTCGTCAGGTATTTCCTAAAAAGTTAGGGTATGAGTCGAAACTACTTATTTTCCTGTAAAGTACATTGTCACGATTTCAAAGCTATATAATATTACGAAGAACAAGCTAATCTCACATCCCTGAAAAGATCTGTAATGTTGTGCATCTTGTTCACGTAATTCATGCTAATGATGGGTTGTTGAGCTAGCGCCCAATTGAATCCCATTCACTCCTGGAAGGAGTGTGCTCCTTGAACCAGAATGCACTGTGCTGCTCATTGAAAATGAACAGTTATCATTGTCAATGGCATTATTACAGCTAATGCTAACCGGGTTAGGATCTCCTTTCTTTGAATATTTCTGAACGCACTGCTTACAGGCTCACTTCCTCCCTCTAGTTTGTAGTATCTCTCTTGTTTGTCGTCAGAGGTTCACTTTGTAAACGAGGGATGATACTGATGTGTGGCCACCCAGGCCTATAGGCTACAGGCAAACCTCCCATAAGAAGTTAGGTAAGTGGGAGTTATCCATGAGTGCCAAATGGCTCATGGGTGCAAGTGTCATTTGAATTCGGGATGGGCACGGTTATACAAATATCTGAACAGATGTTAGTATTCGATTATTTGGGAGAGTATTCATTTTTTGAGAAAAAAAATAGGCTTTTATATTTATCTAAAATGTTATAAAATGATCTATGTGACATTGCTTCATAGCATACAAGGATAAAGCATTACATTTGACATTTTAAGAAAACAAAAGTTTTTATGTGTCCGCTCCATTTAAAAAAAAGACGCACCAGCGGCGTAGACATGTTTCACACGTGTAGCTTGTTATTGTTGGTCAATCAAAGCAGCGCTACAGTCAGACACTCCTTGTGTAGCAAGTGAAATGGGAGATTTCTAATCAATGCAAAATATAGTTCAAATTACGTAATTCAATTGGCTAAATGAGAAGGCTACAATAATCATCCAACAGGTAGGCTGTTTCAAATGAATGGAGTTGTTGTAGACATTGGACAGGGAGCGCAGCAAAATAGCCTCCAATTAGCCTTGCTACTTTCGTTAGCTGGCTAGTAGCTAGCTAGCTTCTTTACAACGATTTGACGCAGTCAAGAAAGGTACTACCAGATGGTATGATTGATAACCTATGGCAGCAACACGTTTCTCTAACTAGCGTGAGTCTGTTTGGCTACTTTCTCCCTCTGTGCTACACGCAGATTGTCAGAGCGCAGCGCACTGGCGCTCTCAAGTCGCACGAGCAAGTCTCCATTGAAGTTTAAAAATATATTTTCTTTAAAACATGTATTTCGACTATCCCGATATCCCAAAGAATATCATATTAATCAAATACTGAAATCATTCCAAATGCCCATAATTTATGTCCCCTCATTTGTATTCAGGGAACATGCATACCCAATTGAAGACAATGAAAGGTTATCAAAATGAAAACTGCTCTCTGTTCTTTTGCCTTGCTAGCTACTGCCAACAGTTGGTTGATAAGGAGCCAGATAGTGTCTTCTTTTCTCCATCTGTCCTGTCATATTAGGGCTGTTGGGATATAAGCTTCCAGTACCTTTTTGAACAGCACTGGAAGCCCATGAGGATTTGTGGTTGTCAGTGTGGGAGCCGAACGGCAGGGCCCTGGAGATTTGCACAGTCCTTGTTCATCTCATCCACTGTTTCATCCTCCCATTTCATCTCCCATATTTTAGAATGTTTGGAGTCACAGCTCAAACTATTTACGCCACAGATATCACCTGCATATCCCTGGTTCCCAAATCCCAACCAGCTTTACATAATGCTACACTGTTGGTCACACTGATGGGGTGTCCTTATGATGTACACTAGGAATGAGCCATAATGAGTTGCTATGTTGGCATGATATAAACCCAGACAAATGTGATCAAGAATTTGGGTGACCTAGTGATTCAGCTTCAAGGCGCTCCCTCAGATAGCATGGGGGCAATGGAATGCTGTGCTGTCTCAGCTGTTGGTTCTGCGAGTGACTGGTGCCAGAACATCCCCACACAACTCTTGTTTTGGATGAATCAGACCTTGACTGTGCCCTCGCTCACTTGTCCTTGGCCTACTCATGGAGACATGCGCTACATTTCATTACCTCACGCCAAAGACCCCACACCTAAGCATGATGCACAATGTATAACCCAGGAATGTCGAGTATCAAAATACACACTTCAAAAACACTTGTCTCCCTCTCCCCTCATGAATATGGATGCCTTTTCTTTACATGTAGTTTCACGGCAGCTATCCTGCTTTTCCCCTCCCTATCTTGTATGCCGTGACTCATTAACCTGTTATGGCTTGATCCCGTTACAAGTATTATACGCCATTTTAAAGATACGATTCTCCTTAATCCAACCACAGTGTCCGATTTCAAAAAGGCTTTACGGTGAAAGCATAACATTAGATTGTTAGGACAGCGCCTAAACAAGAAAAACCACACAGCCATTTTCCCAAGCAAGGAGAGGCGTCACAAAAACCAGAAATACAGCTAAAATGAATCACAAACCTTTGATCTTCATCAGATGACACTCCCAGGACTCAATGTTACAAAATACATGTATGTTTTGTTCGATAAAGTTCATATTTATATCCATAAACCCCATTTTACATTGGCGCGTGATGTTCAGAAAATGTATTCCCTCTAAAACATCCGGTGGATGAGCATATCAATTTACAAAAATACTCATCATAAACGTTGATAAAATTTACAACCGTTATTGAAAGAATTATAGATACACTTCTCCTTAATGCAACCGCTGTGTCAGATTTTAAAATAGCTTTACGGCGAAAGCACATTTTTCAATATTCTGGGTACAGAGCTCAGCCATCAAAGCAAGCTATACAGTTATCCGCCAAGTTCTGGAGTCAACTAAACTCAGAATTAGTATTATAAATCTTCACTTAGTTTTGCTGATCTTTGTCGGAATGCACTCCCAGGTCTCCCACTTCCACAACAAATGTTATTTTTGTTCGAAAAACTCCATGTTTAAAACTCCAAATACCTCCGTTTTGTTTGCGCGTTCAGATCACTAATCCAAAGGCATAACACGTGAGCGTAAAACCAGAGACAAAAAGTCAAATAGTTCCATTACCGTTCGTAGAAACATGTCAAACGATGTTTACAATCAATCCTTAGGGTCTTTTTAACAGATATCTTCGATAATATTCCAACCGGACAATAGCGCATTCATTACAGAGGAAAAAGAAGGAGCGGCGCGCCTTCGTGAGTGCGCAGTAAACAACTCACTGGTCCCAGGCAGTCCACTGATTGACTGAGCTCCTATTCTCTGCCCAGTAACAGTAGAAGCATGAAACAAGTTTCTAAAGGCTGTTGACAGCCAATGGAAGTCTTAGGAAGTGCAAAATGACCCCACAGACACTGTAGTGTGAATAGGGATTAGATAGAAAAACTACAAGTCACTTCCTGGTTGGATTTCTTTGTCAGGTTTTTGCCTGCCATATGAGTTCTGTTATACTCACAGACATCATTCAAACAGTTTTAGAAACTTCAGAGTGTTTTCTGTCCAAATGTACTAATAATATGCATATCTTAGTTTCTGGGAGTGAGTAGCAGGCAGTTTACTCTGGGCACGTCAGTCATCCAAGCTACTCAATACTGCCACCATCCATAAGAAGTTAAAGAAGATGGCAGCTCCCAAGTCTCATAGAGGAGGCATGCCTACAGGCATCTCCTAGCCGTCTCTGGCTTGTCTACAAATAGGTGTCCTTATCCAGCTTGTTGAGCTAGCGTAGTGTTAGCCCGCAGCTGACAGGATCAGCATTGGCATGCTATCTCTGCCTCATTAATCAAAGTGGGAGTGAAGGTAATGAGGAAGAGACATGCAGGGGAATATCCAATCAGTGACCATAGGGGAGGGTGGTAGCTCTTCTCCAGTTATACACTTTATCAAAACCGGTGAGAGATATCACAGTGGTAGGCAAGCATCAGATGTAGCTTATCTGGCAAACAACATCAGCAAGGCGCACCAGGAAACATATGCGAGGCGCCATTGAGTAATCACTTATTGATTTGTACTTGTCAGTTTGCAGATCACCTACAGTGGTGACCTGACTCTGAGTTCAGCTAAAATCCTCTCATTCCCACTGCACAGTGGCAACAGGCCCCTGCACAACACTCCTCGAGGCAATGAGTCATTCTAGGCAAAGTCGCTGAGCCATTGCATAGATGCACTGCAGAGGCCATAAAGAAAATGAATTTCACTCACCGGCCTCAACCGAAGGTATTTACGGACCTTTGTTGTTGCTTTTTTTTTTAAATTGTGTGTTTTGACCTCTGAGTGGTTGTAAGGTGGCTGGCATGGAGATTCATATTGAAATAATAGTTCACAATTTATCCAATGATGAAACGGGGAGAACGTGGGACAATAAGTCAATCTGAATAATTAAAATCTGTACTAGACTGTGATGTCTGTTTCCACCTGATGGGCTTCATCAACTCAATCACATTCTAATTGTCTATTAACCAAATTAATTGCTTGTGTGGGTTTAGCGTTCATAAAATGAAAATGTTGTAATCTCAGTTTTCGTTTAGTCATCACCTCATCCCCTCCCTGTGTATCCATTCTGTGACTGAGTCAAAGCTCCCAGAGGAGTGTACTGGAGATAATTGCAAGGTGTGGACAAGCTTTCGCTGCAATTACTTGTTGGCTGACATTCTGTGACTAAAGCTGAAACACACTCCTCCTGTACTATAGTAGGTGCCATGTTCCTAGGAGTCCCATGGGGGTCGGTAGATTCCGTGCTGCTCACACGGTGTGACCTCTACGACACTTCCTTTTAGTGCCCAATCACCACTGGAGCCCCAGGAGCCAAACTTAATTTTTTTGAGTGGAATGTCCTCTTTGTTAATCCACTAAACTTGCAGGTCTTTGTGCAAGCCTTTGAGACTCCACTCGCTCCCTCTGTCATCCATTCATTTATTTATTCAGTTATTTCTGGGGCAGCCGGCTTCCCGTCAGCCAGCAGTCCCAGATCTATTTGTCAGCGTAGGTCCTACCCTCCTCACATCAGACTCTATAAACCAGACAATTTATTTCCAATGTTTTGGTGCTGGAGTGTCTGCAGCAACACATATCCAGGCAAGTCTGAACATGTCTCGAGAGCTCTGAATTCATAAACGGAGTAGGTGGATAATCAGCGTTATCAATCATTGCATTATGAAGCATTTTTGTGGTTTTGCTGGCAGATAAACTATAATCAGTATTTTAATGGCCGTACCTGTGGGAGAGACGGCCAGTCTTTTCAGCCCTGTTCAATTGTCTCACCCTGGGGATCCTCTTCACAGCAGACCTATACGGAAAATATGGTGAAGTCCAGCTTCTCATCAATCAACTCCCATATCGGTTGATCAAACACCCCAGAAAAGCAGTTTGAAATGCAAGCAAAGTAACACAACCATTATTTATAGCTACAGTGGTATTCTCCATAAACAGGTTGGGTATACAGTAGGCCTATTACCCAGTTTTGCTTCTCATGACAACACATCTAGGGTCTCTGACAGGCTTTGCGTCACTTTCCTACTTCCTAACCTTTTAATATTAATATTGATGTGAAACTTGCATCGACTGTGTGCTGTAGTCGAGAAGGGACCAAAATCCGACAAGGGAATTGTCACTTTTCCGCCGATCTCACAAGGTTGCATTAGCACACAAAAGAGAAGGTTGGCAGTGATTGGGCACAGGTGAACCTGGCCTAAACACCTTTCCTGATAAAATTGCAGTCACTCCTAGGGTTGCAAAGGGTCGGAAACTTAACTGTAAATTTACGGAATTTTTCCATGGGAAGTTAAGTGCTGGAATTTGGGGAATTTTGCTTAAATTCACCCAAAAAGTTATCTTCTAACAGAAAACCTTTTTTTGTGGCATACACAAGGCAATTCTAGGTCTTGTGGCATATTTTTGTTAAACTATCCCCAATTCAATGGAATTGCAACCCTCTGCATGCACAGTGCATTCTTCCATCACATGTGCAGTGCGGTCTTCCATCACATATACAGCTGATTCTCAAGATCTTACACACTAATGAGATGCTGTTGAGCCCACACTACCACACTGTCTGAGTCAAGGACTACATGCTTTCTGGTAAGGTTTGATTACAATACTGGGTGGGGTGAATATATTTTAAATTACATACATGATTTTTTATTAACTAGTAAATAGTAGGCTACAGGAAAGTGTGTTTAAATCATTTCTAACTTAACAATTTCTGCCAGTTAGTTTTTGCTACCATGTGGGTTTTAGCTTGCTTGAGCCTGCTAACTGAGGAGTGTTAATTGACCTGTTTCTGTACATGTTTCATTTTAAAACATTTATCTTACGAAGGAGTTTAATCTAGGTATTTATCTGTACATGGAATTGTATTTGTTTTTTTACACATTTTTTTCTAATCTTTACAAGAAAATGCCACGGGCACTATCTGATGTGTGGAGACATTTCACTGCATATAATGTAGAAGGAAAAGCTGTGAACATTTACAAATACTGTGCCAAATCATATGTGAAGAATGCAACAAAGATGCAGAATCATCTGGCCAAGTGCATAAAGTTCCCTCAGCGCTCACAACAAGCAACCTCTGACAAAAGTCCTTCTACTTCTATTCGAGGTGAAAATGTTGAATCAGACACCTTAACGATAGCAACAGCTCATGGTCCTCCTGGAATCAGAAGTGTTTTGGACTCAACGGAGGAACGTAGTCAGAGAAATGCTGATAAATGTCTTGCTTGAGCTATGTATGCAACTGGTTCACCTCTGATGCTCACAGGCAATGTGTATTGGAAGAGATTTCTGAATGTTCTTTGCCCAGCATACACCCCTCCAACCAGACATGCTTTATCTACTAATTTGCTGGATGCAGAGTTCAAGTGAAGGTCAAACAAATCATAGAGAAAGCTGACTACTGTTTTGCAATCATCTCTGATGGGTGGTCGAATGTTCATGGGCAAGGAATAATTAACTACATCTCCACCCCTCAACCAGTATTCTATAAGAGGACAGACACAAGGGACAACAGACACACCGGTCTCTACATTGCAGATGAGCTGAAGGCAGTCATCAATGACCTTGGACCACAGAAGGTATTTGCACTGGTGACAGACAATGCTGCAAACATGAAGGCTGTTTGGTCTGAAGTGGAGGAGTCCTACCCTCACATCACACCTATTGGCTGTGCTGCTCATGCATTGAATCTGCTCCTCAAGGACATCATGGCACTGAAAACAATGGATACACTCTACAAGAGAGCCAAGGAAATGATTAGGTATGTGAAGGGTCATCAAGTTATAGCAGCAATCTACCTCACCAAGCAAAGTGAGAACAATAAGAGCACCACATTGAAGCTGCCCAGCAACACCCGTTGGGGTAGTGTTGTCATCATGTTTGACAGTCTCCTGGAGGGGAAGGAGTCTCCAAGAAATGGCCATATCACAGTCTGCCGATATGGATAGCCCCATCAAGAGGATCCTCCTGGATGATGTATTTTGGGAGAGAGTGGTAAGCAGCCTGAAACTCCTGAAACCTATAGCAGTAGCCATTGCACAGATTGAGGGAGACAATGCCATCCTGTCTGATGTTCGCAGATGTAAGAGAAGAAATCTGTACTGCCCTGCCCACTTCACTGTTGCTCCAAGTAGAGGAAACTGCAGTTCTGAAATGCATCAAAAAGCGTGAAGACTTCTGCCTGAAGCCCATAAACGCAGCAGCGTACATGTTTGATCCCAAGTATGCTGGCAAGAGCATCCGGTCTGGTGCAGAGATCAACAAGGCCTATGGTGTCATCACTACCGTGTCTCACCACCTTGGCCTGGTTGAGGGAAAGGTTCTTGACAGTCTGGCGAAATACACTTCCAAGCAAGGGCTTTGGGATGTAGATGCAATATGGCAGTCATGCCAACATATCTCACAGCCACCTGGTGGAAGGGACTTTGTGGATCTGAGGCTCTTTCCCCAGTTGCCTCCATCATCCTCCAAATCTCACCAACATCAGCTGCCTCAGAGCACAACTGGTCATTGTTTGGGAACACACACACCAAAGCACGCAACAGGCTGACAAATACAAGGGTTGAAAAATTGGTGGCCATCCGGGTGAATTTTAGGCTTTTTGAGCCTGACAACGAGCCATCCTCAACAAGGTTGGAAAGTGACCGTGACGATGAGGCCCCAGAGTCTGATGTTCAAGAGGTGGACATTGAGGAGGTCCAGGGAGAAGACCTGGAAGCCTGAGAGGAAGACAACCAAAGCTTTAGTTTCTACACTACCATTTCACAGATGTATGTTGAAAATGTTTTTGGGAGATGCGATGGATCATTGGGAATCATTCAATATTCCCTTTTGTTGTTCTGTGAAATCATCCCATGTGAAGAGTCAACATTTAATTAAAGTTAGATTCGTAACTAAATCATTTTTTTAAATTTCTATTGGAAGGATTTAATCATTTGCAATTATGTATACTTATGATAAGGTAAAAGGTTTATGTTTGTCTCCATATGCTATGGTAAATATATCCAATGCAAAAAAACATTACATTTAAATGGTATTAATTTGCATATATTTCCTTT
This sequence comes from Salmo trutta, assembly GCF_901001165.1. Lineage (NCBI taxonomy): Eukaryota > Metazoa > Chordata > Actinopteri > Salmoniformes > Salmonidae > Salmo > Salmo trutta. Next base: position 23,225,808 of record NC_042975.1, read on the forward strand.
AATTCCCATATGTTCCTGTTAATTCCCACGGAAAGTTTCCATCTCTGAATATTCCCCAAAATATGCAACCCTAGTCACTCCCCAGAGTGAACCCAGTGATAACGCTAGCTACCTGCTGCATGACAATATGAGCTGAGATTTGAGGATTTGTTGTCCGAGATGGCTGTGTTTGATTAGGCCCCATGTTACATCTGTGGGGAGGTTATAGACCAATCAAAGGGCCATTGAACAACCATAAACGCATCATGTATTGTCAGCTGCAGTATACGTAAAGTTCATTCTTGTTATTTTATTATCTTGTCAATAAAAGCAAAGCATAATTGAGAATGCTTACCATTTAGGCTACTCCACAACTACAAGCACGCTTAAACTATATATACAAAAGTATGTGTACACCCCATCAAATTAGTGGATTCTGCTATTTCAGCCACACCCGTTGCATAAAATCGAGCACACAGCCATGCAATCTCTAAAGACAAACACTGGCAGTAGAATGGCCTTAATGAAGAGCTCAGTGACTTTCATTGTGGCACCGTCATAGGATGCCATCTTTCCAAAAAGTCAGTTCAACAAATTTCTGCCCCGCTAGAGCTGCCCCAGTCAACTGTAAGTGCTGTTATTGTGAAGTGGGAACATCTAGGAGCAACAACAGCATAGCCGCAAAGTTGTAGGCCACACAAGCTCACAGAAGGGGACCGCTGAAATTGTAAAACTCATCTGTCCTCGGTTGCAACACTCACTACCGAGTTCCAAACTGCCTCTGGGAGCATCTTAAGCACAAAAACTGTTATTTTGGAGATTCATGAAATGGGTTTTCATGGCCAAGCACACAAGCCAAAGATCACCATGTGCAATGCCAAGCGTCGGCTGGAGTGGTGTAAAGCTCTCCGCCATTGGACTTTGGAGCAGTGTAAACAGGTTCTATGGAGTGATGAATCACGCTTCACCATCCGGCAGTCCGACGGACGAATCTTGGTGTGGCGGATGCCAGGAAAACACTACCTGCTTGAATGCATAGTGCCAACTATAAAGTTTGGTGAAGGAGGACAAATGGTCTGGGACTGGGCCCCTTAGTTCCAACGCTACAGCACACAATGACGTTCTAGATTATTCTGTGCCTTCCAACTTTGAACACAGAATAGCCCCATGTGCGCACTCCCTCAAATCGTTTGGAGAAAATATTTGTTTTATTTAGCTTTGTTCATTTGTATTCTTCATACTATAAAATCATTTTAAATAATGCAACGGAATTCTAAGCAAATCTTGTCTGCTAAATGAACTAGTGTAGCCCATAGCTATTTGGCACAGCCACATCAGGACAACTCAGAGTATGCTATTCTTTTTTTCTGAGATATACTACATTTTCTTCTTATCATGCTTCCTTAGACCTGTCTAAAATAAATGATGGATTTATTGTGAAGGTTTAGGCTGTATTACATGAATTTATTAGCCTACAAGCCATTTAAAAAAAAGTCTGTGTGGAACCCAGGAGATGCTAAATGTGTTTATTGTTAATTAATTGTCAATTACAGTGAGACCGACAGTTATTTTCTTGAGAAACACCGGCTGATGAAATTTTGACCGCCACAGCCCTACCAGTGTTTAATGACTGTGTACATAGGGCAGCAGTCTCTAAGGTGCAGGGTAGAGTATCGGGTGGTAGCCGACTAGTAACAATGACTCAAGTTCAGGGCAGGGTACTGGGTGGAGGCTGGCTAGTGGTCACTATTTAACAGTCTGATGGCCTGGAGATAGAAGCTATTTTTCAGTCTCTCGGTCACAGCTTTGATGCACCTGCGCTGTCTCCACCTTCCGAACTCACTTCACTCATGCAAAAGAAGGGAGCTCGCACTAGCACATGTGCAGATCAAATACACCGCTGTAACTCTGATTAATGGGTTTATGTGCTAATAATTCAAGAGATTGGTCAGAAAACCAGGTGTTTTAATCGCTGGTGCTTTCTTCAATTATGACTGTATGCCGATTTAACATAATCAGAGTAAGGTGTTTAGATGACTAATGCATACACATCCTACTGCCATAATCAGTTTAATATGAAATTATTAGTGTGCTTGTAAACATACTCAGTATGGCTGTATGTAACATGTACTTGGCCTGATATTTGCTGGCCTGTCAATACCCCAGATAAGGTCATGCTCTGTAGGGACGGGACCCAGCCCCTCATCTCATGTAGACTGCCACCCAGCTTGTTCACGTTAGTATGGGTCAGCCATGTCTGGAAACACAGTCAACTTTATCGATAGTCGGATCAGATTCCAAACACATACACACACTTTATAGGTGTACACAACACACCCAATATCCAAAATGCTGCCTCTGTACTGGTGCAATACAGTGAAGTGTAGCAATTCACAGATTTTGTAGGTTGTCACGAATAGACATGCCCAAAAAGATGGGCCTAGATCTTGACAACCAGGTGCACGCATTCAAGTTTAATCAAAGGCACGCTTCTCAAATACATAATTTTCCACCCAATAGACAAAAAATGGTTTGTGTGTATTGTTAGGTATTGCTGCACTGTTCAAGCTAGAAACATAAGCATTTTGCTGCACCTCAAAATATGTGTACGCAACCAATAACATTGGATTTGAAAGATGACAGAAATCAGAGGACATTTTGTTTAAAACTATGTTGATTGATGCGCCATGCCATATCCCCACTTCTGGAGTCATTAAAGGCAACCCTGTGCTTGAGTGTTATAATTGTTTTCTGGTGGCTATGCTAGTTTAGTGCTTCCTACAGTATATTTGCTCTTCTGGTGTTCACCCAGTCTGTCAAATCCTTCCACCCCAGCTGCTAAAGCTTAAAGTTACTGTCCAGTGAAAAGCTCATTCTTTTTGAGCATACACAAATGTTGTTGACTCGTCCTTTAAGTATAGTTGTGGCCAATGCATAAATTAGAGTGGGAACCTTTTTCTTGCCCAGGGACATTTTGGGGGGAATTTGGGGGGAATATGAAGCACGAAAAAGCTAATATTACGTACCATTGACTAGCTTTGGAGTGATGCCACAAATCCTATATAAAAAAAAATGTGGTGGCCAGTTAAACAAAACCTAAGCCTGGGCTGCTGTCATACCTTGTCCATATACTGCTTACAGGGTAAGGAAACCAATACATAGTTGTGTAATTTGGGTGAACTATCCCTTTAGCAATGAGGGGGGGTATTCTTAAAAAAATAAATAGCAGGAACAGCACCATCTAGTGGTCAGAACACGGTAATATCAGGTTGTAGGATGGGACATAATTTAGTTAGGTTTATCTGAACAGACAACACAGAATTCACTGGGAAATACATTTATAGGATGAAGAAACAATACTCAGCCGCAGCTCCATACTCCTTGTCAAACAGAGAAATCATCCAGTGTACCAGTTGTTGGTGTGGGGGGTCCCTGGGTGGCTTTTGACCATCTCTTTGGATTCCTCAGGTCTAATTCATTGTTAGAAAACTGATATTAGGTAGTATATTAATTAATTATATTAATCAAATAAATTAAAATGGCCAATTTGGGTGCAATCAATTAGCTTAATTTCTCAGAGATCAAATTTATATTTCAACAACATTTCGCAGGAATGCTAATCTTATCTGTATCTAACAACCAAAACAATTTCAGAAAAATCTGAGATGCTGGGTGTCAACCCTCTTTCTTGTGAGACATTCAGAAATCGCAGGACATTCATTCTTAGCCTGTCACTTATCAGGGAGAGGCTTAGTCGAAGAAGGACCAACAGTGAAAGATCTGATGTCATGTCTTTGCATTGCCTATCAAACACTGTAAGCCCTACGCTACAGCCATTTATTTCCATATACTGTCTAATTGGTGAGCTATCTCCTTTTCTGTGTGTTGAAATATTCAAATGTTTGAATAGCCATCTTTGAGTAGCTTCAGAAACTGCAACTATTTTCTCTTCATGGCATTTTAGCCGTGCCTCCCACCTTCTATATTCATTCCACTGAATGATGGTCTGATTAGTGCAAACCGCACATTTTCCCACATACTGTTTATAAGATCGCAAACACAATCGTAAGCTCTCTGAAAAGCACAAGAGATGGTGAGTAGGCCGGAAATGAACAAGAGGTTGTATGGATCAGTTTTGAGTCACTCAATTAGCCCAACCGTAGCATGATTTCCTTCTCAATAAATGGCAAACGGCGGGTATCGTAATGCAAATGTCAGGCCTGACTAATTGCCGGCTGGATAGAGGGCTAGAGTGGAGGGGAGAATTGGCTCATCAGACACGATTAAATGCCAGGGACATCTACTAAAGATGACAATCTCAGAGAAAGTCATTCTTACTTGAGACAGTGACTGGTGGTCATTACGAACCAGAAGTTTCTGCGCTTCAAAACACTTCTCTCTATGGGTATAGAGCTCGCCAGTTTGTAGTCCTAAAAGAACGGTAATTAGTTACCTCTGGTTCGCTCAGCCATTCCTATGGGGGAAATTAATGTGGAAAGAATGGGGTTTTAGGATAAACACCAAAAATAACGTCTGAGGTTAACACAGGCTTAGGAGATCTTATACGTTTTGTTCAATGAGATATCAGTCAGTTAACATGACCTTTATGAGTAATGAAGTCCGTGCTTGTTTTGATTACATAGACTTCAGAATTCACAAAAAGTGGCGTGAGCTGATCAGAGTTTATCCAATAACCCTAAAAAAAAAAAACATTCATTTTCCCATAGGTTTTGGCCAATGAGCCATGCCGGAGTTGGTGCTTACAAAACGATGCCTTTACTGTTGCTCTGCATAGGCCTACTGTGTTAGCAGGGATGTCAACTAAAGATGACAACATCAGAGATAAAGTTGTTTCTTACTTGAAACAGAGGTAATTGCGAATCAGATGGTTTCTACGTTTTCGAACACTTCTTTCCCTATGAATATAGGCCTACTGTATTACCAGTGATGTCAACTAAATATCATCTGACACAGTTCTTTCTCAATCCCTATGAATATACTGTATTACGTTCTTTCAACTGAGGGGATCATCCAAGTATTGATTTTGATTTTCCTAAAGAGTAACCTGTGTGCCTTCGCGTGGCCACTGCATATTTTATGATCCAAAATGCAATGTACTCCCAGAGTCATCTGCAGAGATTTGAATGTCTTTTGATTGTCCCATTCTTCGATCGACACCTCCCCTCACCCTCTGTACTTCCAGTAGTGTTAATCCAGACATCCAGTGTGTATTCTGTGTCCCTGGCATGGCATGATGTCGGAGGAGCAGATGCACTGTCCTCCGGCAAGGTCGTTCACTTTATGGGGATTCTGCTGGGTCAGGTATTCGTGTGAAGCCCAGAACCCCTCGCTGCCTGCCTGCCTCACTGGCGCAAACACACACACACTGACACATTTTCTGTCATGCACATCACATCCATTCTTACACACACAATCTTTTTGACAATACAAATATGTGACACATGCATTCTCTCTATCACTGTGACGCACATATACATTCTCAGTTTCGGTCTCTCTAACACACATACACACACTATACATTTTAGTAATTTAGCAGATGCTCTTATCCAGAGCGACTTAAAGGCGCAATTATGGTTAGGTGCTTTGCTCAAGGGTACATCAACATATTTTTTACCTAGTCGGCTCCAGGATTCAAATTAGCGACCTTTCTACACAATGTTATTTTCTACACAGAATATCATTCAAAATGATTGCCTGATGATGATCTGAACAGTGGTATGTATTCATGGATGCCAAGGGAAGCAAGGTTCCCCCCCAAAAAAACATGTATAATAATTTATCTGTCGTCTGTGTTTCATATTTTTCCTTCAAGTCGCAAGAGGCTGAATATATCTCACTGGAGAACACATCCGAGCAAGCGAAACAGTGCCCCCTCTGTCTCTGTACGTGTAGCCCATCTATCTGAAGCTGTCCGTAGTGTTGAATGCAAGCATTTGGAATCCCTTGATTAAAAAAACTAAGTATAAATAATAGTCAATCAGTGTTGAGCTAAACTGAGTGAGCTCAACTGTGAATGGTCCTGGCTCACCAAGAAAAAGTGTAAAGGGAAACCAGTTTGGATTTGGCTTCAAACCAATTACATCAAAAGCAAAACGGAATTGACAGAAACAACGTGAATTGTTGAATCTTGTTGTGTCGTCCTCCGGTGGCTAGCTAGATAAAATTGTCCCTTTCCTAAATTAGCCATGGATTGAGATAGGGATTTAAACTTGTCGTTTTTCTTCATTCTCCGTACTGGCCAATGATTATAACAGGGATTCTGATCCAACCATAACTTCATACATTGTGCCCCTGGCCTGAGAGAATGGAAGTTCAACATGTAGTGGGCTAATGTTAACTAGCAGGCTCATCGTTGCCCATGAAAGGAAGTTAGGCTAGCGAGCAAGCAATTTAGCCAGGTAGCCTAGGACAACAAAAACTAAAAACGTTTACTGTATGACAGTTATAGACCGTTTCATCAACATGAAAGAGAGGATGGCATTGGCATTTCTCTACAACTAGGGTGAGCCAACATGTTTTTTTCTACTTGCACGAACACACCCATACATCAGAACCAAGGAAAGCCACATATTTAGCTTATGTTGATTGGACTAAATTATGTTTGGTATCTTTTAGTTGTCACTGTATTAGACTAAGCATAGGTGATTTTGATTATATATATATACAGTGCATTCAGAACATATTCAGACCCCTTTACTTTTCCCACATTTTTGTTACGTTACAGCCTTATTTTACATTTTAGTCATTTAGCAGACGCTCTTATCCAGAGCGACTTACAGTATTGAATGCATACATTTCATTTCATGCATTTTTTTTATTAAAAAAATAAAAAAATTGTACTGGCCCCCCGTGGGAATCGAACCCACAACCCTGGCGTTGCACACACCATGCTGGCGTTGCAAACACCATGCTCTACCAACTGAGCCACAAGAGAACACCTGGATTCAATAGTTTTTTCCCCGCTCATCAATCTACGCACAATATCCAATAATGACAGTTTTGCAAATGTATTACTAACCTTTGGCAGCGATTACAGCCTTGAGTCTTCTTGGGTATGAATCTACAAGCTTGGCACACCTGTATTATGGGAGTTTCTCCCATTCTTCTCGGCAGATCCTCTCAAGAACTTTCAGGTTGGATGGGGAGCGTCGCTGCACATCTATTTCCAGGTGTCTCCAGAGATGTTCGATCTGGTTCAAGTCTGGGCTCTGGCTGGGCCCCTCAAGGACATTTAGACTTCTCCCAAAGCCACTCCTGCATTGTCTTGGCTATGTGCTTAGGGTCGCTGTCCTGTTGGAAGGTGGAGCAGGTTTTCATCTAGGATTTCTCTGTACTTTGCTTCGTTCATTTTTCCCTCGATCCTGACTAGTCTCCCAGTCCATGCCGCTGAAAACTATCCCCACAGCATGATGCTGCCACCACCATGCTTCAACCGTAGGGGTGGTGCCAGGTTTCCTCCAGACGTGACGCTTTGCATTCAAGCCAAAGAGTTCAATCTTGGTTTCATCAGACTAGAGAATCTTGTTTCTCATGGTCTGAGAGTCTTTAGGTGCCTTCTGGCAAACTCCAAGCGGGCTGTCATGTGCCTTTTACTGAGAAGTGGCTTCCGTCTGGCCACTCTACCATAAAGGCCTGATTGGCTGAGTGCTGCAGAGATTGTTGTCCTTCTGGAAGGTTCTCCCATCACCACAGAGGAACTTTGGAGCGTTGTCAGAGTGACCATCGGGTTCTTGGTCACTTCCCTGACCAAGGCCCTTCTCCCCATTTGCTCGAGTTTGACCGGGCAGCCAGCTCTAAGAAGATCCTTGGTGGTTCCAAACTTGTTCCATTTTAGAATTATGGAGCTTGCTGTGTTCTTCAGGTCCTTGAATGTTGCAAAACTTTTTTGGTACCCTTCCCCAGATCCGTGCCTCGACACAATCCTGTCTCGGAGATCTACAGACAATTCCTTCAAGCTCATGGCTTGGTTTTTGCTCTGACATGCACTGTCAACTGTGGGACCTTATAGACAGGTGTGTCCCTTTCCAAATCATATCCAGTCAATTGACTTTACCACAGGTGGACTCAATCAATCTGTAGAAATGGAAACGTGTTTTATAAATTAGCAAACATTTCTAAAAACCTATTTTCGCTTTGTCATTATGGGGTATTGTGTGTAGATTGTTGAGGATTTTTTATTTATTCCATTTTAGAATAAGGCTGTAATGTAACAATATGTGGAAAAAGTCAAGGGGTCTGAATACTTTCCGAAGGCACTGTAGCTGATATTTAGAAAACTGTTTTCGCTTTGTCATTATGGGCTATTGTGTGTGGACTTGAGGAAAAATGTAATTTAATCAATTTTAGAATAAGGCTGTAATGTAACAAATGTGGAAAAAGTCAAGGGGTCTGAATACTTTCCGAATTAACTGTAAATGTTTAAGTTGAAATGATTCTGGAGTAGTTGAGGTAGCTCCTGTTTTCTTTGCGACTTGCGGTATATCTCCGTGGTTCTAAATCAATAGTTGGTTAATAGTCCGAAAACTTCGTAAACATTAACTTGCTTGACTATGCTGTAGGTCATGTAACTGTTTGTTACATGCAATATGCTTTGCTGACTTCACCGGACAGATGTTGCTCTCTGGTTTTGGGATGAAACAAAGGTGTGGTTGAATTTTTTCTGCCACTGTGTTTTCTTATTGTCTCGGGCAAGGCATATGAACTAACAGGTTACGAACTAACAGGTTATAAGAGCAAACAACGCAATTATCACAACAAAGGTTGTAATATGGCTTTTTTTTCTGGTTTCATCAGTGATTTTACCCACGTACCGCTACTGCTTTCCAACTTCCCAATACCTTTCAGAGGCATTTGTCACTTCAAACCATAATTCCTTCTGTCAAAAGTACTGTCACACTGATTTGTAATAGACTGTCACAGCCCAAATGTAAAAAGTAAACATTGGCCATTGATTACATTACATCACCTTTTTCAGATGATATCAAAATGGGGTTGCGGGCCAAAAAAGTTTGGGAACCCCTGCCATAAATGGACTATTAACTCTACTACCTTCCGGCAAATGGTATCGGAGCACCAGCTCTCGAACCAACAGGCTCCGAGACAGCTTCTACCCCCAAGACATAACACTGCTAAATAGCCATGAGAAAGCTAAATAGTTAATTAAATGTGCACTGACCCTATCTTGCACGGACTTAACACACACTCATACTATACACACTATTTACACACTCGCACACAAAACCCACACACATTCACATACACTACATATGCACGCATACTGACACAGCACATATACACCCACACACACTTTTACACATCATATTCTGCTGTGACTCTGTTTTTTATTTTAGTCTTACCATTATCTATCCTGATGCCTAGTCACTTTACCCTGCCTTCATGTACATATCTACCTCAAATACCTTGTACCCCTGCAAATTAATCTGGTTCTGGTATTCCCTGTGTATAAACTCAGCAAATAAAGAAGCATCCCTTTTCCTCAGACGATAGGCAATTAAGGTCACAGTTATGAAAACTTAGGACACTAAAGAGGCCTTTCTACTGACTCTGAAAAACACCAAAATGAAGATGCCCAGGGTCCCTACTTATCTGTGTGAACGTGCCTTAGGCATGCTGCAAGGAGGCATGAGGACTGCAGATGTGGCCAGGGCAATAAATTGCAATGTCCGTACTGTGAGACGGCGCTACATGGAGACAGGACGAACAGCTGATCGTCCTCGCAGTGGCAGACCACGTGTAACAACACCTGCACAGGATCGGTACATCTGAACACACCTGCAGGACAGTTACAGGATGGCAACAACAACTGCTCGAGTTACACCAGGAACGCACAATCCCTCCATCAGTGCTCAGACTGTCCGCAATAGGCTGAGAGAGGCTGGACTGAGGGCTTGTAGGCCTGTTGTAAGGCAGGTCCTCACCAGACATCACCGGCAACAACGTTGCCTATGGGCACAAACCCACTGTCGCTGGACCAGACAGGACTGGCAAAAAGTGCTCTTCACTGACGAGTCACGGTTTTAGTCGGATTCGTGTTTAACGTCGAAGGAATGACCGTTAAACCCAGGCCTGTACTCTGGAGCGGGATCGATTTGGAGGTGGAGGGTCTGTCATGGTCTGGGGTTGTGTGTCACTGCATCATCAGACTGAGCTTATTGTCATTGCAGGCAATCTCAATGCTGTGCGTTACAGGGAAGACATCCTCCTCCCTCATGTGGTACCCTTCCTGCAGGCTCATCCTGACATGACCCTCCAGCATGACAATGCCACCAGCCATACTGCTCGTTCTGTGCGTGATTTCCTGCAAGACAGGAATGTCAGTGTTCTTCCATGGCTAGCGAAGAGCCCGCATCTCAATCCCATTGAGCACGTCTGGGACCTGTTGGATCGGATGGTGAGGGCCAGGGCCATTCCCCCCAGAAATGTTCGGGAACTTGCAGGTGCCTTGGTGGAAGAGTGGGGTAACATTTCACAGCAAGAACTGGCAAATTTGGTGCAGTCCATGAGGAGATGCACTGCAGTACTTAGCATCTGGTGTGGCCACCAGCTGCATTGACTTACTTTTGATTTTGACACCCCCCCCCCCCCCCCGTTTGTTGAGGGACACATTATTCAATTTCTGTTAGTCACATGTCTGTGGAACTTGTTCAGTTCATGTCAGTTGTTGAATCTTGTTTTATTCATACAAATATTTACACATGTTAAGTTTTCTGAAAATAAACACAGTTGACAGTGAGAGAACGTTTCTTTTTTTGCTGAGTTTAGCTCCATTATTGTGTATTTTATTACTTGTTACTGTTTTTTGTTTGATTATTTTTTAACTCTGCATCGTTGGGAGGGCTTGTAAGCAAGTCGACACCCTTTGTGTTCTCGCATGTGACAACACTCTCAATCACTCTCTCTCTCTCACAGGCACACTAATAAAAATGAGAGAAGAGAAAAGGAGAGGCAACACAACAGTCCTCTGACTGTTACTGGGCGTGTGTAATTGAAAGGCATTTGGCAAGAAACAGCCTGTATTCTATTTTGTAGGCATCAACTGATATGCAAGGCACTGATATCGATTCATGAAAACATAGCTAATTACATCTGTAGGAAATTCACTACGGTTTCTGAGTAAAACATTTTCAGGTTCATTAGGATTGTTTCACTCAATACATGTTTTTTTTTCTCATAAAAATATAATTTTTTACATTTTTATTTCCATATCAGGGTTTTTGTTAGCCGGTGAAAGCCGGCTTTTGGTAAAAAAAAATTAATTGAAAAGCCGATTTTAAATAAAATTTGCACTGGCCAATTGTCCTAGAGAAGAAATAAGGCTTTTTAGCTTAGTAATTGATGGAATTACCAGTCGTATTAAATATACTGAACTGAAATATGAACGTAAAATGCAATAATTTAAAAGATTTTATTGATAAATTAATTAATTATCCCCTAATCTATGTATTTCACATGACTGGGCAGGGGTGCAGCCATGGGTGGGCCTGGGAGGGCATAGGCTCACCCACTTGGCAGCCAGGCCGACATACTGGGGAGCCAGGCCCAGCCAATCAAAATGAGTTTTTCCCCACAAAAGGCCTTTATTACACACCGAAATATACTCACCTTAGTGGCCTTTTGTTGTCCGCAGCACAAGGTGTGGTTGAATTTATTCTGCCACTGTCTTATTGTCTCGGCAAGGCAACTGTCCGAGAGTCTGTTTGGAATAGGCTATTTCTTTCTCGACAAGCTGACCAATAGAATAGGTAAACTTTTAAACAATGGGGGATAGTAGATTGACATAAGCAAGTGCTTTTGCTGCTCATTACTTGTCTTGTTGGCTGAGGAAAAGTACATGTGGATAGTTATTCTGAATTTGGTAAGAAGGACCGGACATCGTTGCGTCCTCGACTTGCATGTTCTGTTAATATGAATGACCATATTCTAAATGTGATTTCTATCATTCGAGGCACCGTGGGTGGACACCCTAATCAGGTTACACACCCAATGCATATGGGTCCAAATGTCAGGTAAATGAAAATACTGCCGGTAAAATGTCTGGTGCCACAATTTCCTAACAGAAAACCTGCTCCATAGCTATCTATAGTAACTTGTTGGAGTTGCTCTTCCAGAATAGCGGGGGTTAAATGTATTTCATCTGCAGCTTGCTGGATGTAATCCCCAGGCTACAAACACACAGAACAGCTTCTCTCTTTCTCTCTTCTCTTTGTCCCTTGTCAATCTTCCCCTTTACCTTCCTCTTTACACCATCTCTCTCTCTCCCTCCCCTCTCTCTTCACCTACCTCTCCACATTCTCCTCCCTCTCTGGCAGGCTACTCCTGCAGTGAGCCAGTATCATGGAGGCAGCAGTGGGGAGTGCAGCTCTAGGACTGCTCGGAGCCACAGCAGCAGCCAGCCATGACATCTCTGACAGGTAAGACCTAGCGTCATAGCACACACTCACCTCTACTACTCTAGTCTGTCCCATAGCTGTCTGGTCAGGGGAAGCTTTTCAAACCTCACCCTAGTTTTATAGCAGGTGGAGCTGTTTCTGTTTGTACAATAAGAGTAAAAGCATGTGTGTCCGTACAGTTAGTTACAGCATGCAAATAGCTGTGTAATATGTTAGTTAGCTACTATAATATTTTTGGTGTTTGTGTTTTATTACAATGTTGAACACATGTGTAGGGCTGTGACTGTATCCCACATTGTGTGTGTTGTGTCAGAGTGTTTAACTGAGAGGGCCCAGCACTAGTTTGTTTGTATGTGTGCGTCTGCGCTATCTCGTGTGTGTGTGTGTGTGTGTGTGTGTGTGTGTGTGTGTGTGTGTGGCTTGGCTGGCTCCCCCTGCTCCTCACTTTAAATGCTTCAAGGATAAATTACACCAGTGTGAGCACAGGCAGGGGGAGGCAGTGGCAGACGTGCCTGAGTGATGTAGGTTAGGTTAAGGGGGCGCGTTCGCAATCATCAATTTCCTTAGTGTGCCATCAGGCTGACTGGCTTACCAGAGTCACTGATGCTGTATGCAGTGCAGCCATTATGGACCATCACTGCTGGGAACTCTTGTTCATATTTCCTTAATGACAGAGCTAGCAAGCTACAGCATTACCTCCTCTGCTCTTTTGGCTAATATGTCAGCTTTCAGCTACATCATCTATCAGCTTCAGCTGGACCAATTCCCACTCAAAAACATAGGATAGCATAAGCTACACATTCCAACAAAGTCAATGTAGCATACGCACATACTGTAGGCTAGTGTAGGAAGGCATGCACACACAGTTTTTCAGAGCCTATAGAGCCATACTAGGGCTGGGCGGTATACGGTATTTTACTATATACAGGTATTGATGCACAGACCGGTTTGGGTTTTTACTTTACCTTCTATAACGGCATTTGAATGTTTGGTTTATTAAATGTGATATTCCGTGTGTAACGTCCATTTCTATAGTTTAAACTGCTACTTGAGTCATCTCTCTCCCCATGCCGCTTTCCACACAGACCTAGTCCTGCCCGTCACTCAAGGAGCGCAATTGTTGTTGCTTGACTACGAGACACTTGCGTTCAGTCTGCATGGTCAATGCAGCACATGCAACAATGTTGATGAGTGTTGTTTCTACTTTGCTTCTTAATATAAATCCACAATCATTCTATAATTACACTATTCGTTTGTGTTTCTTACATCTGCAAACAGCTAGTTTCCTTACTTAGCATGTTTTAGCTAAGTCATGTTAGCTGCTAATGCTAATTAGTTAGCTAGCTAGCTAAAAAATGTGCTGAGTCAGAGCAAACATAGATAGCTAATACAGCCTGAAAAAAGTGCTGGTGTAGGCCTAAATCAGCATGTTGTTTGTGCAACAGTATCATCTAAATCAATAGGCACAGCATGAATATGTTGGCTACATGAAAAAAAACATGTTAATGTGGCCAAAAATTATAGGGCCCCCTGGGAAACACTGACCATCACTTTGGTTCCTACCCTGTCACAAAAACTTCTCCCTGGCATTTTCATGTCAAACAACACTGTATTCAAAGTGCCTACTATTATTTATATTCTTACTATAGAGTTAGAATAAACATATTTCCATGATTCCAACAGTTCAACCAGTTGTTTTGATCTTAATCACAAGTCAAATCGCAATTGCAACATTTGGTTAAAAATAAGGCAAAATAAATTGCCAATATTGTGCAGCCCTATGTGGCAGTGTGGTAATTCTCAAATGAGTGCAGGAAATGCAGAAATTGATGGAAATGCAGAAAATGTTTTGGTTGAATTGAACAGTATAAAACAATCACATTGAAATCACATAGAATTTGTGTTGCCACCATAGGGTCATGCACTATTGATAAAGCAAATGGAGAATTTTTATTAAAAAAATATAAAATGCTGTCAAATTTGAAAAATACCGTGATATGATATTTTGGCCATATCGCCCAGCCCTAGTCAACACACACATACACACACACACACACACACACACACACACACACACACACACACACACACACACACACACACACACACACACACACACACACACACTATTAATCTTCCTTTAAAACTTCTTAAGGCTAGGGGGCAGTGTTTGGATGAATGATGTGCCCAAAGTAAACTGCCTGTTACTCAGGCCCAGAAGCTAGGATATGCATATAATTAGTATTGGATAGAAAACACTCAAAAGTTTCCAAAACTGTTAAAATAATGTCTGTGAGTATAACAGAACTGATATAGCAGGCAAAACCCAGAGGAGAATCCATCCGGGAATTTTTGTTGTTGTTGAGGTGACACCATTTAAAATGCCTGTCTATGGGAAAATCAAAGGAATACTTCCCAGATTGCAGTTCCTATGGCTTCCAGTAGATGTCAACAGTCTTTAGAAAGAGTTTCAGGCTTGTTTTTTGAAAAATGAGCTAGAATTTGTAGTTTTTCTAGGTGGCTCCCATTTTGGCTGTAGTATTGTGGCGCGCGTGGATGAGAGCGCGCACTTCGTTAATTATTCTCCGGAAATGAACATACTATTCTCCGTCTTAAATTTGATCATTTATTTACATATTTGGGTACCTGAGGATTGATTAGAAACATTGTTTGACTTGTTTGGATGAAGTTTATTGGTAACTTTTGGGATTCATTTGTATGCATTTTCAACGAAACCGGTGGATTACTGAGTCAAATGCGCCAACTAAACTGACTTTTTTGGGATATAAAGAAGGACTTTATCGAACAAAGGGACCCTTTGGATTGCAAACAGAGGAAGATCTTCAACGGTAAGTTATTTATTTTAGCGCTATTTCTGACTTTCGTGACACCTCTGCTTGTTTGGAAAATGTTTGTATGCGGGGCGCTGTCCTCAGATAATCGCATGGTGTGCTTTCGCCGTAAAGCCTTTTTAAAATCTGACAAAGCGGCTGGAATAACTTAAGGCTTGCCCCCCTTCTCAATTTCCGCCTGAAGATATACCCTAATCTAACTGCCTGTTGCTCAGGCCCAGATGCAAGGATATGCATATTCTTGGTATCATTTGAATGGAAACATTCTGAAGTTTGTGGAAATGATAATTGAATGTAGGATAATATAACACAATAGATCTGGTAGAAGAAAAGAGAAAGAAAGAGCATACATTTTCTGTTTTTTAATTGTTGTAGCATCATCTTTCACATGTACAAGAAAAGCCAAACAGTCAGATAGGATGCTGGGGATAATTTGGATGGAGAACACAAGAGGGCAACTGTAGTTGTGAAAAGTTTCAGACTGATAACTTCAGGAATGAGTGAGCTACATGACATTTAGCATGAAGTCACCCAGGTGTTCCACACAAGTTGCCCAAATGTATCCAAGTGGCCGAATTGGTGAAGTGATAAATTTTTATGCAAATAACTATATACAACATAACAAGATGCAATTCTAACACACAATTTTTTTCAATAAAAATGTTGAAAAAATATATTTTTAAACAATGATACATTTTATGCAAATAACTATATACAACATAACAAGATTAAATTCTAACAATTTCTTTTTATAAAAATGTTGAAAAAATATATTTTTAATACACTGATACATTTTTATGCAAATAACTATATACAACAACAAAATGCAATTCTAACACACAAAAAATATATACAAATTATTAATAAATATTTAGAAAAATATTTTAAAAAATGCAAATAACTATATACAACATAACAAAATGCAATTCTAACACAATTTTTTTTAAATATAAAATATAAAATATATTTTTTTAGATATAAAAAAATATTTAAAAAAAACAGGGTTAGACACGTGGAAGACCCTCAGTCCTCTACACAATATTTTGCTGCTGATGCCATGTCCCATAGCAGTCTCTTTCTGCTGTAAAGCAGAGGCAAACCGAACACATGGTGCAGGTGATGGGGGACTTCATGCGACAAAGAACACATGCTGTGCCCTTTTTGCCCTGAGGCACATTCATGCCTGCAGTTATGCATTTTGGCATGTGAACACCACTCGTGGCAGAGGTAGAGGGGGCAGAATCAGCCACACAGAATCACCCAAAACAAACAGTTTGTAACCCCATTTTGTTGGTTTGTTACGCATGTATTGTTTTAGGCCAATTCTGACCTTTGAGGCTACCATCCTCTCATCTATGGACAAGTTCTGGGCGAGCTGAAAATAGGTCTTGCAGGCCTCAACCATGCTGGGGTAGAGAGGTTTGATTTTGCAGAGCCTATCAAACCTTGCGGTGCCTCTCCTCTTATCATTGTCCTCATCAACTTTTGGGAGGCAGTTGATAGAGTGGGGATGTTTTCCAGTAATTCTTGAGGGTTTTTAACTTCACCAGCCCCATGTAAATGACCAGTGAAAGGTAGCAGAAAAGGTATTGCATGAAAATGGGCATCCATGTCTCTTTCTTGCCTGCTTGCTTCTTAGCTCCATACTTGTTGGTGTTAGACACTAGTGAATCAACAACTGACGGGGTGAAAAACAGTTGAAAAAGTTGAAGGGGGCTGTACTTCACAGTCATGTCCAGTTGCGGTCCCGGCTGCCATTCGGTCTAAAAACTGGTGGAATTGGATCTACATCCTCCTCCAGCACAGAGTGCCAATGCCCGTCTACCTCTCTGCCAGCAGGTTCCACACTTCCCTTCCTCTGCTTCTTTGTTAGTGTCTTCACACCTCTAGATGGCCGGGCGGGGGTAGGTGTGGAGCCGGAGACAGCAGGGGTCCGGCTGGATGAACCAGCTTCAGTGGGGGATGGGCACCTTGGTCCTGGGGGCTCCCAGTTGGAGTCGCTATCACTGTGAAAGAAAACATTTCAAAAAATATTTATGTATGAGCCTTGTATCATCACGTAAAATAAACAGATATGTATTATATAGAGCAGAGGGAACACAGTCACTATGGTGAAGTGCTGTTCCATTCAACTCCGGCCATTGTTGTGGGCCTGCCCTCCCCCCAACAGCATTCAATTGCTATTTCATATGGAAATGGGGTGGAGTGGAGCAGCAGGCGCACGCATCTCGGCACAGTGGCCGTATGTGTGTTTGCTGTTCTACTCCATTCCATTTTTATAAAAAATTGAGAGAAAAAAAATACATACATACACACACACACACACACACACACACACACACACACACACACACACACACACACACACACACACACACACAGGTTATGGGTCATACACATACATACACACACACACTATGTATAGCCAATGTGTACTTTACACATTTCATCACACATTTCATTACTGATTATATTTCTAGAAATTGCAACATAAAAATAATAATATTTGGCAAAAAATATCAAATGAATTATATTTCAAACAACGGCATTAGCACTTACCAGTCCAGAATTATGTCTTCTTGCAGAAACATATTTTCGGCCTGTGAGTCAAAACTATGCTCACTCAAAGATTCATCTTCTTGTAACAATTCTGTCTCGCTTTCCCTATCTATTTCTTCAAAAATTTGGTGCAAATCTGTATACTTAGACTTTGACTGAGCTTTTCCTGATTTATTCGCCATAATGTTTTCTATAAAATCGTTGAAAATACTCTTCACAAAATACTGCTGTGCGTAATGCGTGTGCCTGCAACAAGTCTGATCTTCAATGGCGAATGAAGCTTGTTACGCGTGCGTTTACTAACATGAGCTGGTGTTCCAACCCATAACCATCACATACTGGCGTTTACCTCAGCTCATTGGATATCTACCAAGCTAGATTTCAAGAAGATCAGTGGTCATTGGGCAGAAATGCAGTCAATAAACGAAACTTCGCTAATATTATTGGTGTGCAATGAGGTCATTGCTCGTTGTCTTCAAATCAGTTCCTATCGGTCAATACGCCCCGCAAAAAGAACCATCAAGTATGGCTGCGTTACAAACATCCAGAGGATTGCAATGAAACCAACCATGACTAGATAAATGTATGTTTAGTGTGTGTAATTACATCGAATGCTTCGTCAAAAGTTGATAGAGACGGAATTCACGACACAAGCGGTTTACAAAATGTTTCACATTAGGCTATAAAAATGGATTTTATCAAAGAAAACGGCACTTCATTTGATCACTGGGACCCTCAGGATGAGAAATTAGAGCAAGATTTCAGAATCTAAGTCATTATTTTACCTTCAGATGTGAATGTGTCAAACCTGTCATGGCGGAAAAAGTTTGTTGTTGATCGCTCTTCTCAAACAAAAGCATGGCATTTTTTTCTCTGTAATAGCTATTTTAAATGGGACAACGCAGTTTGATTACCAAGATTCAAATCTTTTGAAGGATGTAAGACACTTGTATTTTCAAGAATGTTTAATGTTACGATGTTTTATTTTTAGTTTGTCGCTCTGCAATTTCCCCGGATGTTGTCAAATCGATCCCGTTAACGGGATTTGAGCCATAAGAAGTTAACAATTTAAACGATATGAGACACTTGTATTTTCATGAATGTTTAATATTACGAATTTTGTATTTTGAATTTCGCGCCCTGCAATTTCACCGGATGTTGGCGTCCCACCTAGCCCGAAGATGTTTTAAGCAAGCTGTTTTTGGAGGGCTTGTTTTCTCTGAGCAGAGCCATGCTGCTAGCTAGATGGTAAAACACATCCACAACTCTACTGCTGCTGAGCAGAGGAGAGGAAGCACCATTGAGATGTCGGACTGGTGTGTCTCCCATCACCCACTCCTCTGCCTGCCTTTGACAGACACACGTGATGCACAATGTGCTCCCCAGTCATCCAGCAGCCACTACCTGGCTGCATGCTTTACAATGTGACACTCATCCCCTCTCTCTTCCTTCGATTTCGGATACTCAGCTGGCTCCCTTTCTCATCAGACCAGCCCTTTTCGCTATCTCCCTGCCGCACTGGCCTGTGTGTGTGTGTGTGTGTGGCTGTTGATTGTTAATCAGTTGGCGTCGGGTTGGAACCGGTTCAGAGAACAGAACAGACAAAATAGACATTTTTGCCTGTGTGTGTAGGTTACCTGCCCCTCCCCTCCCTCCGAAGCTTAGTCTATTGTAGCTACTGACGTTACAAGCATGATACAATTAGGGGGAGAGATTTTTAATAAGAATGGATTAACCTTTTCAATGCTAGTTAAGGATACAATAGTTCACATTTCACATTAACTACAAAAAAGGAAAGATGTGTTTTTATTTGAATTATGGTGCCGCTCTGCACACACAAGCTTGTTCGCTAGCTAGCGAACACTGGTCTAGCTCCAGCTGACAGTATGTGGCATGGAACTGAGTCATGATCAAGGGCTAGTTCTGGTCCAACGTTATTTAACCTGTTTAGGATAGGTGGCAGTATTTTCACGGCCAGATAAAAAACGTACCCGATTTAATCTGGTTATTACTCCTGCCCAGAAACTAGAATATGCATATAATTATTTTATTTGGATAGAAAACACCCTAAAGTTTCTAAAACTGTTTGAATGGTGTCTGTGAGTATTACAGAACTCATATGGCAGGCCCAAACCTGAGAAGATTCCATACAGGAAGTGCCCTGTCTGACAATTTCTTGGCCTTCTATAACCTCTTTATCTCTGCTGTAACGTGACATTTTCTAAGGCTCCCATAGGCTCTCAGAAGGCGCCAGAACGGGGAATGATGACTCTGCAGTCCCTGGGCGAAAAACAGTAGGGCTTTTGGAAAGTGGTTGTTCTGAGAACAATGACACGGGCGTGCGCATGCATGTGAAGACTCCATTTTCTATTTTCAGTGTTTGAACGAAAACGAGGTCTCCCGGTCGGAATATTATCGCTATTTTACGAGAAAAATCGCATAAAAATTGATTTTAAACAGCGCTTGACATGCTTCGAAGTACGGTAATGGAATATTTAGAAATTTATAAACCGTAACTTTTTTTGCGTTTGAACTGGTTCAGAACTTTATTTTGCTGGTCGGAACAGTGGAACAGAACAAAAAACATAATGGTTCTGTTCAAAACAAAACGATTGAAAAGTTATTTTGGTTCCAAACCCTGGTCAGCATGCTTCGGTTCCACTGATGCCTATCCGAACTCGGTTAGGCGAACTGAACAAGTGTGCTCACATACTTCCTCAAAAAACATTCATTTGAAAAATTTGAAAAAAGCAGCAATAGTACTGTTTGTCCTACTTGAGATGCCCTGGCCAGTTGGGCACTGCCTCAAAATTGTCAGAATTAATCTAAGATAACTGAAGAAATTTGTCATTCATAAAAAGAAATTGCAGAGATCTTAATTGTAGGAGGATGCACGATATATCGGAATCAGCCGATATTAGCTAAAAATGCCAACATCGGCCCGATGTCTAGTTTAACACCGATGTGCAAAACCGATGTCAAAGCTGAAGTGCATACCTATATAATGTAAGTACATGACGTAATGACGTAATGACGCAACGCAAAATGTTGCGCTACACATGCAACACAGCATTCCTTACCTAGCCCACAATGTCTGCTGTGTGGATCGAGCAGTCAACAAGTCGAGCAGTCAACAAGTCGAGCAGTCATTTTAAAGAGTAAGAACATTTCAGCGAGACAACTCAAAGGCGCAATCCATTTAACGGCAAGATAATGGAATGCATTGCCCTTGACAATCAACCGTTCTCTGTCGTGGGTGATGTTGGCTTTCGCCGACTGGTCGAGCACCGGTACACACTACCAAGTGTGCTATTTTTCAGATGTTGCCCTACCGGAGTTGCACAGTAATAGCTTCACTGCTATTAGCTTCACGACTGACATTTGGACCAGCCATATCAGCCCATGAGCAGGTTTTCGTACTGAGGAAAGTTGTATTTCATGCTCATGAATGTGTTGGTTGTCATATCGCTGCTGCCATTTAAATGGCATTTGAGAACATGTTTAAAACTTGGAAACATGAACACGCTAGCTCCATTCGAACAACTGACTATAAGTTCATCAACTGTGCCTGCAGCAGACGTGATACCCTCTGTCATGGCATTCAAACGCATGCTCAACAAAACTGCCGAGACAGGCTGTGAACAAGCAATTTGGTGGCATTTTCTCTTTACTGTGTCGCCACCATGCTCGATGCTATGTAGAAGGACCGCTACTTCGATGCAGACAAGAAACAGGGTTTATGTGAAATGTTACATACACAACTGGACAAGATTGAAACGGACAGTGACAGTGCACAACGAGGAAGAGAGGCAACAAACAGAGCTGAAACTTCACTGTTTGACATGTATGATGAAGTCCTGGTTGAGAATGAAATGACTGAACAAATGAACAATGAAACAGCACAGCAAGTGAAAGAAATAGGTTTTGATTGTTTTACCGGTAATGGGGACATGCGTAAATGCCAACAAAATAACTCTTTGGTGTGTGTGCGTGTGCAACCTTTATTTAACCAGGTAGGCTAGTTGAGAACAAGTTCTCATTTGCAACTGTGACCTGGACAAGATAAAGCAAAGCAGTTCGACACATACAACAACACAGAGTTACACATGGAATAAACAAACATACAGTCAATAATACAGTATGTGCAAATGAGGTAGGATTAGGGAGGTAAGGCAATAAATAGGCCATGGTGGCAAAGTAATTACAATATAGCAATTAAACACTGGAATGGTAGCTGTGCAGAAGATGAATGGGCAAGTAGACATACTGGGGTGCAAAAGAGAAAGATAAATAAATACAGTATGGGGATGAGGTAGTTGGATGGGCTATTTACAGATGGGCTATGTACAGGTGGAGGGAGCTGCTCTGACAGCTGGTCTTAAGGCTAGTGAGGGAGATATGAGTCTCCAGCTTCTGTGATTTTTGCAGTTTGTTCCAGTCATTGGCAGCAGAGAACTGGAAGGAAAGGCAGCCAAAGTAAGAATTGGCTATGGGGTGACAAGTGAGATATACCTGCTGGAGCGCGTGCTACGGGTGGGTGCTGCTATGGTGACCAGTGAGCTGAGACAAGGCGGGGCTTTACCTAGCAGAGACTTGTAGATGACCTGGAACCAGTGGGTTTGGCGACGAGTATGAAGCGAGGGCCAGCCAACGAGAGCGTACAGGTCGCAGTAGTGGGTAGTAAATGGGTCTTTGGTGACAAAACGGATGGCACTGTGATAGACTGCATCCAATTTGTTGAGTAGAGTGTTGGAAATGACATCACCGAAGTCGGATCGGTAGGATGGTCAGTTTTACGAGGGTATGTTTGGCAGCATGAGTGAAGGATGCTTTGTTGCGAAATAGGAAGCCGATTCTAGATTTAATTTGGGATTGGCGATGCTTAATGTGAGTCTGGAAGGAGAGTTTACAGTCTAACCAGACACCTAGGTATTTGTAGTTGTCCACATATTCTAAGTCAGAACCGTCCAGAGTAGAGATGCTGGACGGGCGGGCAGGTGTGGACAGCGATCGGTTGAAGAGCATGCATTTAGTTTTACTTGCGTTATAGGAGCAGTTGGAGGCCAAGGAAGGAGAGTTGTAATGGCATTGAAGCTCATCTGGAATGAAATAGTGTAGCTGTACATTTTACATTTCAAGTTGAAGTTGCATAAATACATAGCATGTGCCAAGGTAGCATGACGTATCCTGTATCCTGCATAACGCCAAGGCAGATAATTACCATATGAGTAGCAACTAGCCAACTCCTTTCATTACTCCAATAATGTGCAAACACCTCTGTACATTAACAAAGCATCTTACACTAGAAACAGTAACAAAACTATAGTATGTGTTACAATTCACTTACATGATGCACGAGCAAACTAATACAGCTGATGGGATACATGAAAGGCAAGGCAATTTGCGTGAGTAAATGTAACCAACTAACTTTGATAAGTAAGCAATTCTATCAATTACAATATTATCATCACTAGCAATATGCTTGAATTGAACTTACAAAAAAATATTTTCAGAGGCCGAAGCAAGAAATAGCTACACTGAAAGAACTGCACCGTAGAGTTGTTTTTAGCTGCTTGTCTGCGTGCAGAATGACTACCGTAATTTCCAGAAACACAGCCCCAACAACGCCCCCTTTGTCCATCTTGGACTTCACATTTTCCAGAAGAAAGCAGTTGGCCGTTTCTGTGGAGTGTTTCGCTCTGAAGCCAAACTGCATGGAGTGTAATGTGAAGGGGCTGTTGTTGAGGTGGGAAATCAGTTGTTCTGCTACACACTTTTCAACAACCTTCGACACTACAGGTAGTATACTAATGGGCCTGTAGTTACTCACGTCAGCAGGGTCGCCCGATTTAAAGATGGCCATTATTATGGCTGACTTCCATACCCTTGGAAACACCCCCAGACCAATAGATGTGTTGGTGACCTTAGTAATGGGGCCAATGAGTGACTCTTTGTAGTTTTTAAGAAAGGTAGAGTCCAGCCCAAACACATCTTTGGATTTAGAGTTCTTTAGTGAGCTAATCACCTTGTTCACCTTTGACTCAGAAACCTCCCTTATGATGAAGACAGGTTGAGCGTCATTCACTAGCACTGAGCCCAATAAACCAGTGGAGGGGTTCTGTGTCAGTACCTTGACAGAGTCAATAAAGTAGGAATTGAAGGCTATTGCTATTTCGACTGCATCCTGTGTTAGATTGTTATTCACCATGATTTCTAGTCTTTTTGCAGTGTTACTATGGTCTTTCCCTGTTAACTTTTTTAGATTCTCCCAGATCAATTTTGAATTTCCCTTTGCCTCACCAATTATGTTAATAAAAAAGTTTGCCTTGGCCTGTCTGATTTCTTTCATCACCTTATTTCTCAACATGGTAAACCTACGTCTGTCATGCTCTAATTTGGATTTTAGGGCTGTTTTTAGAGCATAATCTCGTTCTTTCATCAATTTCCAAATTTCTCCATTTAGCCAAGGAAGAGTGCTCTTTTGGCCAGGTTTGGATTTGATTTTCTTTAGGAAACCATTTATTGTAGCCTGGATATGTGTGTATGTATATATATATATTATATGTGTGTGAGAGAAAAAAGTATTTGATCCCCTGCTGATTTTGTACGTTTGCCCACTGACAAAGAAATGATCAGTCTATAATTTTAATGGTAGGTCTATTTGAACAGTGAGAGACAGAATAACAACAAATAAATCCAGAAAAACGCATGTCAAAAATGTTATGAATTGATTAGCATTTTAATGAGGGAAATAAGTGTGTGTGTGTGTGTGTGTGTGTATGTATATATATATCAAAATATATGTGTGTGTATGTGTTTGTATGTATATATATATATATGTGTGTGTGTGTTTGTATATATATATATATATATATATATATATATATATATATATATATATGTATATGTGTGTGTGTGTGTGTTTGTATATATATATATATATATATGTGTATATGTGTGTGTGTATATACACTGCTCAAAAAAATAAAGGGAACACTAAAATAACACATCCTAGATCTGAACGAATTAAATAATCTTATTAAATACTTTTTTCTTTACATAGTTGAATGTGCTGACAACAAAATCACAGAAAAATAATCAATGGAAATCCAATTTATCAACCCATGGAGGTCTGGATTTGGAGTCACACTCAAAATTAAAGTGGAAAACCACACTACAGGCTGATCCAACTTTGATGTAATGTCCTTAAAACAAGTCAAAATGAGGCTCAGTAGTGTGTGTGGCCTCCACGTGCCTGTATGACCTCCCTACAACGCCTGGGCATGCTCCTGATGAGGTGGCGGATGGTCTCCTGAGGGATCTCCTCCCAGACCTGGACTAAATCATCCGCCAACTCCTGGACAGTCTGTGGTGCAACGTGGCGTTGGTGGATGGAGCGAGACATGATGTCCCAGATGTGCTCAATTGGATTCAGGTCTGGGGAACGGGCGGGCCAGTCCATAGCATCAATGCCTTCCTCTTGCAGGAACTGCTGACACACTCCAGCCACATGAGGTCTAGCATTGTCTTGCATTAGGAGGAACCCAGGGCCAACCGCACCAGCATATGGTCTCACAAGGGGTCTGAGGATCTCATCTCGGTACCTAATGGCAGTCAGGCTACCTCTAGCGAGCACATGGAGGGCTGTGCGGCCGCCCAAAGAAATGCCACCCCACACCATGACTGACCCACCGCCAAACCGGTCATGCTGGAGGATGTTGCAGGCAGCAGAACGTTCTCCACGGAGTCTCCAGACTGTCACGTCTGTCACATGTGCTCAGTGTGAACCTGCTTTCATCTGTGAAGAGCACAGGGCGTCAGTGGCGAATTTGCCAATCTTGGTGTTTTCTGGCAAATGCCAAACGTCCTGCACGGTGTTGGGCTGTAAGCACAACCCCCACCTGTGGACGTCGGGCCCTCATACCACCCTCATGGAGTCTGTTTCTGACCGTTTGAGCAGACACATGCAGATTTGTGGCCTGCTCGAGGTCATTTTGCAGGGCTCTGGCAGTGCTCCACCTGCTCCTCCTTGCACAAAGGTGGAGGTAGCGGTCCTGCTGCTGGGTTGTTGCCCTCCTACGGCCTCCTCCACGTCTCCTGATGTACTGGCCTGTCTCCTGGTAGCTCCTCCATGCTCTGGACACTACGCTGACAGACACAGCAAACCTTCTTGCAACAGCTCGCATTGATATGCCATCCTGGATGAGCTGCACTACCTGAGCCACTTGTGTGGGTTGTAGACTCCGTCTCATGTTACCAAAAGAGTTAAAGCACCGCCACCATTCAAAAGTGACCAAAACATCAGCCAGGAAGCATAGGAACTGAGAAGTGGTCTGTGGTTACCATCTGCAGAACCACTCCTTTATTGGGGGTGTCTTCCTAATTGCCTATAATTTCCACCTGTTGTCTATTCCATTTGCACAACGGCATGTGAAATTTATTGTCAATCAGTGTTGCTTCCTAAGTGGACAGTTTGATTTCACAGAAGTGTGATTGACTTGGAGTTACATTGTGTTGTTTAAGTGTTCCCTTTATTTTTTGGAGCAGTGTATATATGTGTGTATATACAGTATCTCACAAGTGAGTACACACCTCACATATCTGTAAATATTTGAGTATATCTTTTCATGTGACAACACTGAAGAAATGACACTTTGCTACAATGTAAAGTAGTGAGTTTACAGCTTGTTTAACAGTGTACATTTGCTGTCCCCTCAAAATAACACAACACACAGCTATTAATGTCTAAACCGCTGGCAACAAAAGTGAGTACACCCCTAAGTTAAAATGTCCAAATTGGGCACAATTAGCCATTTTCCCTCCCCGGTGTCATGTGACTTGTTAGTGTTACAAGGTCTCAGGTGTGAATGGGGAGCAGGTGTGTTAAATCTGGTGTCATCGCTCTCACTCTCCCTCATACTGACTGGTCATTGGAAGTTCAACATGGCACCTCATGGCAAAGAACTCTCTGAGGATCTGAAAAAAAGAATTGTTGCTCTACGTAAAGATGGCCTGGGCTATAAGAAGATTGCCAAGACCCTGAAACTGAGCTACAGCACGGTGGCCAAGATCATACAGCGGTTTAACAGGACAGGTTCCACTCAGAACAGGCCTCGCCATGGTCGACCAAAGAAGTTGAGTGCACATGCTCAGTGTCATATCCAGAGGTTGTGTTTGGGAAATAGACGTATGAGTGCTGCCAGCATTGCTGTAGAGGTTGAAGGGGTGGGGGGTCAGCCTGTCAGTGCTCAGACCATACGCCGCACACTGCATCAAATTGGTCTGCATGGCTGTCGTCCCAGAAGGAAGCCTCTTCTAAAGATGATGCACAAGTGAAACGGCAAACAGTTTGCTGAAGACAAGCAGACTAAGGACATGGATTACTGGAACCATGTCCTGTGGTCTGATGAGACCAAAATAAACTTATTTGGTTCAGATGGTGTCAAGCGTGTGTGGTGGCAACCAGGTGAGGAGTACAAAGACAAGTGTGTCTTGCCTACAGTCAAGCATGGTGGTGGGAGTGTCATGGTCTGGGGCTGCATGAGTGCTGCCAGCACTGGGGATCTACAGTTCATTGAGGGAACCATGAATGCCAACATGTACTGTAACATACTGAAGCAGAGCATGATCTCCTCCCTTCGGAGACTGGGCCGCAGGGCAGTATTCCAACATGACAACGACCCCAAACACACCTCCAAGACGACTACTGCCTTGCTAAAGAAGCTGAGGGTAAAGGTGATGGACTGGCCAAGCATGTCTCCAGACATGAGAACGGTGAGGAATCAGCCCAGAACTACACGGGAGGATCTTGTCAATGATCTCAAGGCAGCTGGGACCATAGTCACCAAGAAAACAATTGGTAACACACTATGCCGTGAAGGACTGAAATCCTGCAGCGCCCGCAAGGTCCCCCTTCTCAAGAATACATATGCAGGCCCGTCTGAAGTCTGCCAATGAACATCTGAATGACTCAGAGGACAACTGGTGAAAGTGTTGTGGTCAGATGAGACCAAAATGGAGCTCTTTGATATCAACTCAACTCGCTGTGTTTGGAGGAGGAGGAATGCTGCCTATGACCCCAAGAACACCATCTCCACCGTCAAACATGGAGGTGGAAACATTATGCTTTGGGGGTGTTTCTCTGCTAAGGGGACAGGACAACTTCACCGCATCAAAGGGACGATGGACGGGGCCATGTACCGTCAAATCTTGGGTGAAAACCTTCTTCCCTCAGCCAGGGCATTGAAAATGGGTCGTGGATGGGTATTCCAGCATGACAATGACCCAAAACACACAGCCAAGGCAACAAAGGAGTGGCTCAAGAAGAAGTACATTAAGGTCCTGGAGTGGTCTAGCCAGTCTCCAGTCCTTAATTCCATAGAAAATCTGTGGAGGGAGCTGAAGGTTTGAGTTGCCAAACGTCAGCCTCGAAACCTTAATGACTTGGAGAAGATCTGCAAAGAGGAGTGGGACAAAATCCCTCCTGAGATGTGTGCAAACCTGGTGGCCAACTACAAGAAACGTCTGACCTCTGTGATTGCTAACAAATCAAATCAAATGTATTTATATAGCCCTTCGTACATCAGCTGATATCTCAAAGTGCTGTACAGAAACCCAGCCTAAAACCCCAAACAGCAAGCAATGCATGTGAAAGAAGCACGGTGGCTAGGAAAAACTCCCTAGGAAAAACTCCCTAGAAAGGCCAAAACCTAGGAAGAAACCTAGAGAGGAACCAGGCTATGAGGGGTGGCCAGTCCTCTTCTGGCTGTGCCGAGTGGATATTATAACAGAACATGGTCAAGATGTTAAAATGTTCATAAATGACCAGCATGGTCAAATAATAATAATCATAGTAGTTGTCGAGGGTGCAACAAGTCAGCAACTCAAGAGTAAGTGTCAGTTGGCTTTTTCATAGCCGATCTTTGAGAGTATC
Organism: Salmo trutta; assembly: GCF_901001165.1. Lineage (NCBI taxonomy): Eukaryota > Metazoa > Chordata > Actinopteri > Salmoniformes > Salmonidae > Salmo > Salmo trutta. Next base: position 23,254,562 of record NC_042975.1, read on the forward strand.
TCTACCGCTCCTGCTGTCTCTAGAGAGTTGAGAACAGCAGGTCGGGGACAGGTAGCACGTCCGGTGAACAGGTCAGGGTTCCATTGCCGCAGGCAGAACAGTTGAAACTGGAGCAGCAGCACGGCCAGGTGGACTGGGGACAGCAAGGAGTCATCATGCCAGGTAGTCCTGAGGCATGGTCCTAGGGCTCAGGTCCTCCGAGAGAAAGAAAGAAAGAGAAAGAGAGAATTAGAGAGAGCATATTTAAATTCACACAGGACACCGGATAAGACAAGAGAAATACTCCAGATGTAACAGACTGACCCTAGCCCCCCGACACAAACTACTGCAGCATAAATACTGGAGGCTGAGACAGGAGGAATCAGAAGACACTGTGGCCCCATCCGATGATACCCCCGGACAGGGCCAAACAGGCAGGATATAACCCCACCCACTTTGCCAAAGCACAGCCCCCACACCACTAGAGGGATGTCTCCAACCACCAACTTACCGTCCTAAGACAAGGCCGAGTATAGCCCACAAAGATCTCCGCCACGGCACAACCCAAGGGGGTGGGGGGTGCCAACCCAGACAGGAAGACCACGTCAGTGACTCAACCCACTCAAGTGACGCACCCCTCCCATGTACGGCATGGAAGAACACCAGTAAGCCAGTGACTCCGGCTGCGGGGACCGTGCGAGGGGGTTTATACTAACGTTACTAACTGTACTTACTGGTGGCACAGACGCTGTTTCATCCTTTCCTACACTGAAATTACCCTTGCTTAACGATTTGCGTCTGAAGCTGGGCTTGCAGCACAGCTATCCTCGCCACAAGGCGATCGTTCTCCTGTATATTATAAGTACAACGACTGCAATTAGAAGGCATCATGTTAATGTTACTTAGCTTCGGCTGTTTGAAGTCCTGACAAACCATGTCCAGATAAAACCTCCGGGGTGAAAAAGTTGAATGAAAAAAGTTGAGTGAGGGAAAAACTAAAAATATACGGTAATGAAAAAGGAAAAACCGTGAGGATAGTCAGGTAGCAAAGTAAGATCGGCAACAAAACGCACAGCAGCACGTAAACAAGTCTGCAAGTTGTGAAGGGTTTTGCCACCAAGTACTAAGTCATGTTTTGCAGAGGGGTCAAATACTTATTTCCCTCATTAAAATGCAAATCATTTTATAACATTTTTGACATGCGTTTTTCTGGATTTGTTTGTTGTTATTCTGTCTCTCACTGTTCAAATAAACCTACTATTAAAATTATAGACTGATGATTTCTTTGTAAGTGGGCAAACGTACAAAATCGGCAGGCGATCAAAAACTTTTTTCCCCCCACTGTGTATATAACTCTATCTATGTGTGTGTGTGTGTGTGTGTGTGTGTGTGTGTGTGTGTGTGTGTGTGTGTGTGAATAAATGCTTTGCCACTGTTCATGTGGAAGCATCCAGAAGGGGCTGATTGTGTCAGTAACATTGAGGGTATGAGGAATCGCATGCATGTTAGGGTCAGTTGACACTGACACTAGGGGTCTATTGATTATTGCCAAAACTTCAGACATAAGAGTGCTCAAGACCTCGTGTGAGACGAGTGGAGCCAGTCTGAAACCACATACCATCTAGGATACGTCTGGCAACCCCAATGAGTGTCTCCCAAGAACCACCCATATGAGACGAGTGTGGGGGATTAAATATCCAAGTACATCTCTTGTCTGTGTGGTATTTATTCAGTTCTGAATCTTTTGTGTCGATTCCCAGTTCCCTGCCGGCACCTATAAAGTTTGTACCTTGATCAGAGCGTAGCACTTTTGCTGGACAACGGATGGAGACAAAATGCCTTGATGAAGCTGGATGTGGACATGGATTCAATGAGCTCAATATGGACTGCTCTAGTATACTTACATGTGAAGAATACCGCCCAGCGCTTGGAGTCTGCACTACCACTAGTGCGACGAGTTATGACGTTCCATGGTCCAAACACATCAAGTCCAACGCTGGTGAATGGTGGCTCGGGTGCGAGTCTGTCTGCAGACAAGTCAGCCATCTTTTGCTCAACTGACCTCCCTCTAACCTTGCGGCAGGTGACACACTTGTGGATGATACCAGAGACCAGACGTTTGCTCCCAATAATCCAGAAGCCTGCTGCTTCGAATAGCTCCATCTGAAAAATGACGGTGAGCCACTTGCTCGTGATAATGTCTAACCAGCAGAGTGGCGACATGTTGCGTCCGTGGGATGATGAGAGGATGTTTTTCGTCTTGACAGGTCGGCAGAGGATAAGCGGCCTCCCACCCTCAGCAACCTATCCTTATCAATTCAGCTTTTTGAGTGTACTTTGTTTTGGGAACTCTTCCTTTCTCAGGGCATTTGAATTCCTATTTGAAGGCTTCATGTTGCACACAGTGAATGATTGCTGGTTTGGCCTTTGACAACTCACTTGTAATGCATGGTTTACCACAGGTGGACTCCAATCAATTTGTAGAAACATCTCAATGATGATCAATGGAAACAGGATGCACCTGAGCTCAATTTCAAGTCTCATGGCAAACGGTCTGAATACTTATGTAAATAAGGTACTCATTTTTGTAACTTATTTTTTATACATTTGCGAACATTTCTAAACCTGTTTCGGTTTTGTCATTATGGGGTATTGTGTGTAGATTGAGGTAAAAAAAAAAGTATTAATCCATTTGAAAACAAGGCTGTAACGTAACAAAATGTGGAAAAGGAGAAGAGGTCTGAATACTTTCCGAATGCACTGTATGAAATATATGAATTACACTGTTATAATGTTGCAGTCATTAGCTTGAATGGAGGTCCGTCGACGCCCAGCGGTTCTAGTGTTAAGCACATTTTACTCCTGAAGTTTAGGCTTGACATAACAAAGGGTTTGAATACTTATTGACTCAAGACATTTCAGCTTTTCATTTTTTGTTAATTTGTAAACATTTCTAAAAACATAATTCCACTGACATGGGGTATTGTGTGTAGATCAGTGTGTCTGTTTTCTTGTGGTAGCATGGCTTTGTGAACAAAATGATATAACTGGCCAAGAAACACGCGGACAAAGTGACACTTTAGTGGCCTTGTCAATACAACCAACTTCTCTACATGTGGGCTTTGGATTAAAAAAAATTATAAAAACAACTGTCCCCAAATGCTCTGTGTCCACCTGCCAACATGGCTGGTGAAATAGACATTCTTACCCGCCAATGACAAAATCAACCCGTGAGTGGTGGGTGTTAATTTCCAATGCTGATCCATGTGTGCAAAGCTGTTACACTTACCCAGAAAGACTCACAACTGTAATCGCTGCCAAAGGTGATTCGAACATGTATTGACCCAGGGGTGTGAATAGATATTTCTGTATTTTATTTTAAATGCGTTTGCAAAAATGTCTAAAAACATGTTTTCACTTTGTCATAATGGGGTATCGTGTGTAGAGAGTGAGGGGGGGGGGAAATAATTCAGGTAGTAACGCAACAATGTGAGTTATGCACCAAATACAAACATACACAACAGACGTAAGCAAACAACTCATCTCCTCTCACACCTCCATCCCTAGTGCCTGCATTATTGTTTGCCAAATGGCCTTAAATTGTACCAATTCGTTTTTCTCGGTCTCCAAAGTTATTTCAATATCATAATAACAAAATAATTACATTTTTCCGTTGTTTTAATGATGGCGGTTTAATTGATTTCCAAGTTAATATAAATTTTTTCAGGATGAGTGATGAGAAGAGAATTGTTCAGCCCATTTGGTATCTCACTACACTCCCATATGTCATGTCTTGAAATATCCAGACAGATTGATTTAAAAGTAAGTTTACATTGTAATACTTCTGACAGCCAACTTTCTAGATCCGCCCATATGAATACTTTCTGAAGACACTGTATGTGATGCCGCGTTCAGACGCACTTACAAAGCAGACAAAAAAGGGGACTCAAAAGCTTCAATAGTATAAAAACAATGTATTTTCCAAACAAAGGTCATTTCATAGGCTATGTTCCATCCATGATCAAAGTCAAAGCGATCAGATTTAAATGGTAAACAAAAGAGTATAGACTAGTGGCAGCTTTCTTAGTTCCAAGTATTAGCGGTCATTTAACTAGGCCAGTCAGTTAAGAAAAAATTCTTATTTACAATGACGGCCTACACTGGCAAAACCCAGAAGGGGAACGTGTAGAAAAAAAGGGGTGTGCCCAGGAGAGAGACTCTATTGCTTTTAAATAGCAATGATAACCATAATAGAAAACCAAAAACATGAGTTCATGAACCATACTCCATAATTCATATTGCAATATTCAGAGTTATGTTTAATACGTCAATATTTCCTGACTCCATTTAGGCAAATCATAAACATTTATAATGAGACTGACAGTACGGGAATTTGGCTCTAACAAGGGGGTCTACTGGAATTGTCCCCTTTCTGAGGATTACAGTCCAGCAGCCCATTCAGCCCCACTACACTCTTTCTCTCTGTGTTGAACTGAGTCCAAATCCTGTTTGCCTGTGCAGGGGTTGCCATGGCAGCAGCAGCTTAGCATACATTAGATATTTGCCCAACATTGCAACATAGAAGAGAGGAGAGGTAGGCAGAGCAGGTTTGTGTTCACATTCAGTAAGAGAGACTGACAGTAAATTTAATCTACAGGATTGTGTTGTCTAGGGATCTTGCAGATTGATATTCTTCCCCTAGGGAAGAAAGCAGTAAGGTTCTCTATCCCACTGTGCTCTCAGGCACATACATACACACACACCTCCACTTTTCTGCTTAGGACCTGCTCTAATGGTCTTTCTCCGTCCCTCTCTATTCCACTTCTTTTTTTCCCTTCCTTTTTTTTGTCACTTTATTTATAGATTTTCACATATAACAAAAACAGTACAATCCATCCATCATTCCCTCCCTCCCTCCCACCCTCCCTCCAAACCATCCACCCACCAAGGCATCTATAAAAGTAAGTTAAATAGGAAAGAAAAACAGAAACAAACAGTGATAGAAACAAAAACAATGGAGAAAATAATTTTGATTGAACTTCTTTATCAGCACAAATGGCCACTAGAACAGACATGACTGTTTACCAAACTATGCAAGTTACGCTAAGTAAAAGACAACCTGGTCCCCATTAATACGTGGAGAGCCTAAGTCTAACTTTTGTCGGGACCCATGCACAGTGTACATAACCTTCTCCAGAGGCAGAGATGACATCACCTCCATAACCCACTGTATAAAGGAGGGAGGCTTTGCCGACTTCCAGTGAAAGAGGACAAGGCAGTTAGCTAGCAGCGAGGCATTTAGCATTTGCCTGATGAGTGGTAGCATTCTGGTCTAGGGGAAGTACCCCAAAAATGGCAGTGACTGGGTTGGGGCAGTTGTATTACACATATGTGAGAGTGCCTCAAAAATGTAGTCCCAGAGGCCACTCAAAGATTGGCATGACCAAAACATTTGTCCCACAGTCACTGGACTCTGGTGGCATTTCAAACACTTGGTCAACATTTGGGTATATTTTTGCAAATCTGTCATTTGAGTAATGGAGCCTGTGCAAAACCTTAAACTGAATAAGCTCATGCCTTATGCAAAATGATGTGTGGATATGCTCAATACTTTATTGCCATATATCATCGGGTAGCTTGCCACCTATCTCTTGCCTCCCATGCAGATTTTGTATTTGCAAAGGAAGGCGGATTAATATTCTGTATTATGTAATTTAATCTGGAGATTGTGCCCTTCAGATAAGGGTTAAGATCTAAGCACCTCTCGACTGGACACTTAGTTTGCTCGAGTGGAAATGAAGGGAAGTGTTTTTTTGCCAAAGCTGTGAGTTTGCCGGTATCTAAAGTGGGTATAGGGAATATTATGGTCAACCCTCAGAGTATCGAATGAGACAAATGTGTTATCAACAAATAGGTCACAAAAAAACGCCAGACCGTTCCTATGCCAGAACTGGAATGCCGTGTCAATCTGTGACGCTGGAAAGCGATGATTAGATGTTAATGGGGAGAAGCCGCTTGCTTGTTAACTTCTATGGGCTATGTACGCTTGCGTCCCACCCTAGTCAACAGCCAGTGGAATCGCGTGGCGCGAAATACAAATACCTAAAAAATGCTATAACTTTTCAAACATATGACTATTTTACACCATTTTAAAGACAAGACTCTCGTTAATCTAACCACATTGTCCGATTTCAAAAAGACTTTACAGCGAAAGCAAAACATTAGATTATGTTAGGAGAGTACCCTGCCAAAATTAATCACATAGCCATTTTCAAAGCAAACATATGTCACAAAAACCAAAACCACAGCTAAATGCAGCACTAACCTTTGATGATCTTCATCAGATGACACTCCTAGGACATTATGTTATACAATACATGCATGTGTTGTTCAATCATGTGTTGTCATTTCATGACAAAAAATGTCAAAATATTCCATTACCGTACTTAGAAGCATGTCAAACACTGTTTAAAATCAATTTTTATGAGATTTTTCAAGTAAAATAGTGATAATATTCCAACCGGGCAACGTTGTATTCATTCAAAGGCTGAAAGAAAAAAATGGAGTAGTCTCGTGAACGCGCATCTCCAGTCTCACTGTCCCCAGGCTGACCACTCACAAACTCTGCTGCTGTTCTTTGCCCAGAGACAGCAGACACCCCATTCCACTTTCTGGCGGCTTTAGAGAGCCAATGGAAGCCTTAGAAAATGTCACGTTACAGCAGAGATGCTGTATTTTTGATAGAGATGCCACAGAAGGAGAACAAATTGTCAGACAGGGCACTTCCTGTATGGAATCTTCTCAGGTTTTGGCCTGCCATATGAGTTCTGTTATACTCACAGACACCATTCAAACAGTTTTAGAAACGTTAGAGTGTTTTCTATCCAAATCTACTAATTATATGCATATTCTCGTATCTGGGCAAGAGTAGTAACCAGTTTAAATCGGGTACGTTTTTTTATCCGGCCGTGCAAATACTGCCCCCTAGCCCCAACAGGTTAAAGGCTACAGTGTCTTCAGAATTGGGACCAGATTTTAAGGGAGCTCTTAACAATGGGGTTCAAAACATGGGTTCCAAGGTTCATGGACATTGGGGAGCACAGGAGCGAGACCGGAGACGTTGGAAGGCTTGACTGTAACTCCATGATGGCCCAAGTTGGGCCATCCTTGTTTTCAAATGTAGAAACCTACTAAACACATGGTGATATTTGCTGACCGGTAGTAGTGTAAAAAAAAATGGGAAGGCCCAGCCCGCCTTTCTCATTTGTGGATTTGACTTATTCCAAATGAAGTTGGAAATGTAGCTGTCCAGTTGTTTGAACATTGACAGAAAAATGGGAATAATTTGGAATAAGTACAAAAACCTTGGTAGTACAGTCATCTTAACAGAATTAATGCGACCTGTTAATGAAATGGGAAGAGACGACCACCTTAGGAAATTCTGCTTAGTGCGCTACAGGACTGTTTTGAAGTTATGTTTAAACTGAGCCTTAAATGAGCGTGTGACCTTTATCCCCAAATAAGTAAAGACTTGATGCTCCACCTTAAATGGGGAAATTGGCATACCCAATTCCTTCTGCCAACTGATTAATGGGGAGGAGCACACTTTTTGTTAGGTTTAATTTATAACCAGAGAATGTCCCAAAACCTTGTAGCATGTCCAAGTGAGAGGGTATAGGCTCCACAGGGTTAGAGATGTATAAAAGATCGTCTGCATATAAGGACACCTTGTGAGTTATGTTGACCCTTAATATTCCCTTAATCCTCTCCTTTGCCCGCAGGGCAATAGCAAGAGGCTCAATAGCCATATAAAATAGGAAAGGGGAGAAACAGCAACCCTGCCTGGCTCCCCTGTGGAGAGGGAAGTAGCTGGAGGTAACATTGTTGGTGCGAACAGAAGCCACTGGGGACGAGTACAAAATCTTAATCCAGGAAAGGAATGACGGGCCAAACCCAAATTTCTCTAGTACTGTAAATAGATATTCCCACTCAACCCGGTTCAAAGCCTTTTCAGCATCAAGAGAGATGACAACCTCTGGCTGTAGAGGATAAAGAACATTACATTAAATAGCCGGCGCATATAGAAAGATTGCCTACCTGAGATAAATCCAGTTTGGTCAGAGTTAATTATATTATGCATCACTGTCTCTAAACGGCACTAGAAGACCTTAGTGAGAATTTTATAATCACAGCCCAAAAGGCTTATAGGGTGGTATGAGCCACAGTCTAGGGGATTCTTGTCTTTTTTAAGCAAAACCGAAATTGTCGCCTGGGTAAGTGTCGGTGGTAGTTTCTGACAAGAACGGATTTAATTGTACATTGAGCTGAGGATAGGGGATAATTTAGAGGAGAAGGCTTAATAAAATTCAATAGGGAAGCCATCAGTCCCAGCTGCTTTACCGCTCTGCATGGACTGGATTGCCAGAGTAGCTTCATCACTTATTGAGGAATCCATGTTGGTTTGTTCATCAGAATTGAAGCAGGGGATGTCCAGATTGTCTAGAAATGCATGCATACGAGATGTCAGAAAGAGCCTCTGACGAGTAAAGAGCAAAAAATAATTGCTTAAATTGATTGTTGATTTCTTTGGGATTGGTAGAAGTTAAATCAACTGCAACACAGATTTCAAGTATGGTGCTGCTAGCAGCGGATTGTCGAAGCTGGTGATATAACAACTTGCCAGCTTTCTCTCCGTGTTCATAGAATTTTTGCCTCGACTTAAACAGAAGCCGCTCCTTTTGTTTGGTGGAAAGATTGTCAAATTCCGATTGGTGTAGCAGTCTCTCTTTGTAGAGTTCAGGAGTTAGAGAAGAGGCATATCTGTTGTCCATATCTAGAAGAGTTGAGATAGCTCCGATAAGCGTTTGGTGCCATACACTGTGTATGAAATAATTTAGCTTTTTTTTTTAGATATGCTTTTAACAACTCCCAATCAGTTGAGTGAGACACGTCAGGGGTGCAGTTGATCTGTAAATAAACATCAATGTGAGTTGATATGTATTTTTTAAAGGCACTACACAGGATAGTAATAGTGGGTCAAGTCGGAAGTTTACATACACTTAGGTTGGAGTCATTAAAACTCATTTTTCAACCACTCCACAAATTTCATGTTAAGAAACTATAGTTTTGGCAAGTCGGTTAGGACAGCCTCTTTGCTTGAAAACATGGGAAAATCAAAAGAAATCAGCCAAGACCTCAGAAAAAAAATTGTAGACCTCCACAAGTCTGGTTCATCCTTGGGATCAATTTCCAATTTACATTTTTACATTTACATTTACGTCATTTAGCAGACGCTCTTATCCAGAGCGACTTACAAATTGGTGCATTCACCTTATGATATCCAGTGGAACAACCACTTTACAATTTCCAAATGACTGAAGGTACCACGTTCATCTGTACAAACAATAGTAAGTATGGTATTGTTTCATTTTGTGTGTACTGTATGCAGATGCTTCAAGCCTTCCACTTGTATGTAGGCTATATCTCAACAAAGTTCAATCTTACCTCACACCTGTTTTTATAGGCTACATCCTCAAGTCATTATTATCAAAAGCAAATGATTTGACGACAGAACATTTCTTTCATGGCTCCATGGCTAAATCACATTGACATTCTCCCTCTGCAAAGGTGCTACTTTGCCTCCGCACATAATAATATTGACATTCCTCCCATTCAAGGTGCTATTTGGCCTTAGCACACACACACACACACACACACACACACACACACACACACACATACTACACATAAACCTGTTTGGTCTATTGCCTTATGGCTGTGTCTATGCATAAAATATGGTGTGAAAAATGTAAAAGTGCATCGGTCTCTCAACCCTTGAAGGGATAGTATTAGTAATATTTATTAGGATCCCCAATTAGCTGCTGCCAAGGCAGCGGCTACTCTTCCAGGTGTCCAAACAAGAAACAAAACATAAAAAATAGATACATAAAATACATAATATACAGTACAATACATAATGTAATGAAAAATACATAATATATAAAAATGTCCCTGTCATGTTGTAAGGTGTTCTTTTATCTGTTTTTTAAAAAAATCAAATTTTATTGCTAGGTTGAGTTACCTGGGGTGGCAGAGTTCTATATAGTCTTGCCTCTATTTAATACTGTTTTTTTTGTTCCTGGCCTCTGTTCTGGGACCGATGAGTGTCGGAACTGTGTGCCAACTGCTTGAACAGACAATTCGGTACCTTCAACACCTCGCATAAAGACCAATAGAGATGCAGTCAATCTCTCCTCAACTTTAAGCCAGGAGAGATTGACATGCATGTCATTTGTATTTATTATGGATCCCCAGTAGCTACTCTTCCTGGGGTCCAGCAAAATTAAGGCAGTTTATAAAAAAATACAACAAATAATTACAATATATTAAGACTGTGTGCCCTCAGGCCCCTACTCCACCACTACCACATGTATACAGCACAAAATCCATACAGTGAGGGGAAAAAAGTATTTGATCCCCTGCTGATTTTGTACATTTGCCCACTGACAAAGAAATGATCAGTCTATAATTTTAATGCTAGGTTTATTTGAACAGTGAGAGACAGAATAACAACAACAAAATCCAGAAAAACGCATGTCAAAAATGTTATAAATTGATTTGCATTTTAATGAGGGAAATAAGTATTTGACCCCTCTGCAAAACATGACTTAGTACTTGGTGGCAAAACCCTTGTTGGCAATCAGAGGTCTAATTAACATTTATCAACACTTTAGTTCCTACCCTGTCTCGATAACTCCTCCCTGGCATTTTAATTCGTTGTCATCTCAAACACTTTATTCAAAGTGCCCACTTTTATATTCTAACTATAGAATTAGAATAGTCATTCTATTTCCATGATTCCAACAGTTTTGCTCTAATTCGCAAGTCAAATTGCAATTGCAACATTTGGTTAAAAATAAGTCCTAGATTATTTGCACATATCGTGCAGCCCTACGTGGCAGTGTGGAAATGATCTCAATTGAGCAGTAAAAATACTTTCAAGTACTACTTAAGTAGTTTTTTTTGGTATCTGTACTTTACTATTTTTATTTTTGACAACTTTTACTTCACTACATTCCTGTTTATCATATATGCATAGTCACTTTAACCATTCCTACATGTACATACTACCTCAATTAGCCCGACTAACCGGTGCCTGTATATAGCCTTGCTACTGTATATACATTTACATTTTAGTCATTTAGCAGACGCTCGTATCCAGAGCGACTTACAGTAGTGAATGCAAACATTTCATACATTTTTTTCTCCGTACTGGTCCCCTGTTATTTTTCACTGTCTTTTTACTGTTGTTTTTATTTCTTTACTTATCTGTTGTTCACCTAATACTTTTTTTTTTTTTTACTTCAAAAAATCTAACTGTTGGTTAGGGCCTGTAAGTAAGCATTTCACTGTAAGGTCTACACCTGTTGTATTCTGCGCAAGTGACAAATAAACTTTGATTTGATCTTCTCTCAGCCTAAAATGAATATATTTCTGGACATATATAGCAACACCTCTGCCATTTGCATTCCTATATTTCCTGTTTATGCTATAACCATGTATAGCTACTACTGCATCATCAAAGGAATGATCTAAGTGTGTTTCAGAGATGGCCAGACTACGAATGTTTTCTGATGTTCGTAAGTTGTCCATTTCTGGAACCTTGTTTCTCAGGCTACAATATGGGCTGTTTTTGGTCCTTTTCTAGGTTGCTTGTTTTTACACGATGCAGCGAGGAGTGCCGTTGTGTAGAAAGAGGTGGCTGCCTCTGAGATAGGGGTTTTTGCAGAGGGCAACTAGGGCCTCCGTTGGCTCGGTGGTCTGAAATCGCAGAAATCCTCTATCTGCCTCTATCTGTCCCCGATAGAGGCGGTCCTCTATCGGGGACAGAGGGCACGGTCTGCCAGCAGAAGGAGGACTAGACTAGAGGTCGACCAATTCATCGGCAGGGCCGATTTCAAGTTTCCATAACAATCGGTAATCAGCATTTTTGGACGCTGATTATGGCCAAAGACATTGCACTCCACAAGGAGACTATGTGGCAGGCTTGACCACCTGTTACGCAAGTGCAGCAAGGACCCAAGGTAAGTTGCTCGCTAGCATTTAAACTTATCTTATAAAAAACAATCAATCTTCACATAATCACGAGTTAACTACACATGGTTGATGATATTACTATTTTAACTAGCTTGTCCTGCGTTGCAAATAATCAATGCGGTGCCTGTTAATTTATCATCGAATCACAGCCTACTTCGCCAAACGGGTGATTATTTAACAAGCACATTCGCAAAAAAAGCACTGTCGTTGAACTAATGTACCTAACCATGAACATCAATGCCTTTCTTAAAATCAATACACAGAAGTATATTTTTTTTAAACCTGCATATTTAGTTAAAAGAAATTCATGTTAGCAGGCAATATTAACAAGGGAAATTGTGTCACATTGTGTCACTTCTCTTGCGTTCTGTGCAAGCAGAACGTCGGTCAGTCGGTGGACGTGGGTAGAGGGACTGATGTTGTCGCCCTGTTGTTTGATGTTGGCGATCACTTGCCTGGAATCGGTTTCTCCCCTTAACTCTTTGACACGTACCAACAAACTGGCTCGTTGCGAACTGTGTGAAGACCATTTCTTCCTAACAAAGACCGTAATTAATTTGCCAGAATTTTACATAATTATGACATAACATTGAAGGTTGTGCAATGTAACAGCAATATTTAGCCACCCGTTCAGTAAAATACGGAAGGACACTTTGATTGTTTTCTAAGTGATAGTTTCCGGATTTGACCATATTAATGACCAAAGGCTCATATTTCTGTGTTTTTATAATATTATAATTAATTATTTGATTTCATATTTGATAGAGCAGTCTGACTGAGCGGTGGTAGGTAGCAGCACGCTCGTAAGCATTCATTCAAACAGCACTTTCCTGCGTTTGCCAGCAGCTCTTCGCAATGCTTGAAGCACAGCGCTGTTTATGACTTCAAGCCTATCAACTCCCGAGATTAGGCTGGCAATACTATAGTGCCTATAAGAACATCCAATAGTCAAAGGTATATGAGAGAAATATTCCTTTAACTATAACCTAAAACTTCTTAACTGGGAATATTGAATACTGTTAAAAGGAACCACCAGCTTTCATATGTTCTGAGCAAGGAACTTAAACATTAGCTTTTTTACATGGCACATATTGCACTTTTACTTTCTTCTCCAGCACTGTGTTTTTGCATTATTTAAACAAAATTGAACATGTTTAATTATTTATTTGAGACTAAATAGATTTTATTCATGTACTATATTAAGTTAAAATAAGTGTTCATTCAGTATTGTTGTAATTGTCATTATTACAAATATATATATATATATATATATATATATATATATATATATATATATATATATATATATATATATATAAAAATCGTCCCATTTAATCGGTATCGGCTTTTTTTGGTCCTCCAATAATCGGTATCGGTGTTGAAAAATCATAATCGGTGGACGTGGGTAGAGGGACTGATGTTGGCGATCACTTGCCTGGAATCGGTTTCTCCCCTTAACTCTTTGACACGTACCAACAAACGGGTGGGATCATTCTACAGTAGTCCCTGCAGCGTACGCTGTGATTAGAGTGCTTATTTAGAACGTGCAATTTCGATTGATGCAACAGTCAGCGTTTGAGCTGGCAACACAGTTTTTTTCACAAACATTTTGCGCTAACATAGTCCTTCCAAAGTTATGCCCTGAATGTTACCAGCTTATTTTTGGATGCAATGTTGAGATATTCACAGAAGTAGCGACTGCAAAACACAATCATCCAGATCGGAAAATGTAGGCTACATTAGTCCTAGCGCTAACTGAGGAAAGATTGACATAACTCAAGCAGTCATATTTAGGTCACTCTTTGCTGACAGAAACCACAAAATGAATTAGCTAATAGCAATTACTATTTACAATTCATCACATCACAGGTGAGCTCACCATTTGATCTAAATTATTGAGTAAAACATTTTTTAAATGTCAAAAGTAATATGACATTGGGTAGTTTGTGTGTGCTACCACGTTAGTTTTTTTCGCGTCGACCAAAGATAAGAAGAGGAGACAAGATGAGTTTGGTCTGTTTTCAGTATGCATGTTGAAGGGGGTGTCTCATCTACGATCATTCACTTCCCTTCATTCACTTCCAGAAGTTTACTCGAAAGATGAGTCAACCATTCCTTCCCTTCATTTTGATATAACATTTTTGGTTTGATAGACATTCACGTGACACCCAGAATGCGTTGTATAATGTCAACAAACATGGCGCAACACATGGCTGACAAATAGCTTAGCATTAGCCCATCATAATCGGTACAACATTAAAGTATTTTACCTACATTATAGGTGTCCATTACAATCTATGCAATAATCGGGAATGCATGTATTGTCACCAGTACTTGAAAGCATGTGAATAAAACTGTAAATACATTATGCTAAATACATGCATACATACTGTTTGCTACAGTAGAAACGTCAACACAATATACAGACAATAAGGCACTTAATTTGATAGGAATGCGCACATGTGAAGTTATTATTTGTTAGGAAAACAACAATGAAGGCAATGCGAGTGCTAGCCAGAAAATGTGCCAGGGGGAAACATTTGTGCAAGACTGTGCACATGTCTGCACACTTGATCTGTCAAAACACTGGGCAAGTGGGAGGACGGTGTGCAACACATCTCATCTGGAGGACACTTTGATCCAATAGCGGACATGCATAAAGATGGTGGCCCCCATGTACTTACCACAAATGCCTCCATTTGCTAAGTTCGCTGTGTAATACAGTGCTTTTCTTTAACAATTTTTTTTTTGTATCTGCATTAGCACAGTAAACTTGATCCTAATTCTAGCTCCAAGACGGCGGCAATTTGGAAAAACAAAAAAGTAGATTGTGCTGATTCATTGGCATATTGAACCGTAGTTTAAAATCTTTGTGGGTAGTACTTAAACAATGAGGTCTTATCTGAATTCCTCCATATTTATGCACCTTTGCCATTGTGATCAGAGTAGCGTTATTGTTTGATTTTGTGATTTTTGCGTGATTAAAAAAATATAAAATTACTTAAATCTAAAATCTGCTTGTCCTGCCATTAGTTTTACTTGCCCCGGACCCCTGAGCAGTGTTACGGCCTAACTCTGATGTGTCTACATGTCTTTCACACGCTGTATGCGTGTGTGTGCGTGTGTGTTTCATTCTCAGTGCCCACTGATGGGTTATGACATCTCCTCTAATGTAAATGATGCATCCATTAACACACCCTGATCAAAGTGCCAACCTCCAGGGTGCCTTATAACTGACACTCATACACTGATATTATATGGCCATGTTTTGTCAACTCAATATGGAAGCCACAACTTCTAAGGCACCCTGGTGTGGGTGTGTATGTTTTTTATCTGAAGACTTGCCTGGGAGGACTGGTGGGGTTCTTATCACAGAAAGTGTTTTTGCTAATGCAATAAGAGCAGAAAGTCTCTTGCTCCTTCTCTCTCGCTCTCTAATATTGAGCTAATAAATGTTATTGAAATTCAAATTCCCTCACCCTCCCTCCCTCTGCTCTAGGGGCCTGAGGCCAGGGCGTCACCCAGAGGAGGATGACATAGTGCCTGAGCTAACCCGCCTAGTCTACCCCCGAGAGAGACCTGACTGGGAGGAGACCATCAGCGCCATGGTGAGATGGAGAACACTGGCAGACACACACACACACACACGTTTACATACTACATAAACGTACACACACAGAGACAAACACGCACACAAACCCATGACAATATGTACAAATAAACAGCACATGAGTTGAGTGAGTGTGTGTGTGTGTGTGTGTGTATAATCAGCTCTGGAAAAAATTAAGAGACCACTGCAAAATTATCAGATTCTCTGGTTTTACTATTTATAGGTACAGTGGGGCAAAAAAGAATTTAGTCAGCCACCAATTGTGCAAGTTCTCCCACTTAAAAAGATGAGAGGCCTGTAATTTTCATCATAGGTACACGTCAACTATGACAGACAAAATGAGAAAAAAAAATCCAGAAAATCACATTGTAGGATTTTTTACGAATTTATTTGCAAATTATGGTGGAAAACAAGTATTTGGTCACCTACAAACAAGCACGATTTCTGGCTCTCACAGACCTGTAACTTCTTCTTTAAGAGGCTCCTCTGTCCTCCACTTGTTACCTGTATTAATGGCACCTGTTTGAACTTGTTATCAGTATAAAAGACACCTGTCCACAACCTCAAACAGTCACACTCCAAACTCCACTATGGCCAAGACCAAAGAGCTGTCAAAGGACGCCAAAAACAAAATTGTAGACCTGCACCAGGCTGGGAAGACTGAATCTGCAATAGGTAAGCAGCTTGGTTTGAAGAAATCAACTGTGGGAGCAATTATTAGGAAATGGAAGACATACAAGACCACTGATAATCTCCCTCGATCTGGGGCTCCATGCAAGATCTCACCCCGTGGGGTCAAAATGATCACAAGAACGGTGAGCAAAAATCCAGAAGCACACGGGGGGACCTAGTGAATGACCTGCAGAGAGCTGGGACCAAAGTAACAAAGCCTACAATCAGTAACACACTACGCCGCCAGAGACTCAAATCCTGCAGTGCCAGACGTGTCCCCCTGCTTAAGCCAGTACATGTCCAGGCCCGTCTGAAGTTTGCTAGAGAGCATTTGGATGATCCAGAAGAGGATTGGGAGAATGTCATATGGTCAGATGAAACCAAAATATAACTTTTTGGTAAAAACTCAACTCGTCGTGTTTGGAGGACAAAGAATGCTGAGTTGCATCCAAAGAACACCATACCTACTGGGAAGCATGGGGGTGGAAACATCATGCTTTGGGGCTGTTTTTCTGCACATGGACCAGGACGACTGATCCGTGTAAAGGAAAGAATGAATGGGGCCATGTATCGTGAGATTTTGAGTGAAAACCTCCTTCCATCCGCAAGGGCATTGAAGATGAAACGTGGCTGGGTCTTTCAGCATGACAATGATCCCAAACACACCGCCCGGGCAACGAAGGAGTGGCTTCGTAAGAAGCATTTCAAGGTCCTGGAGTGGCCTAGCCAGTCTCCAGATCTCAACCCCATAGAAAATCTTTGGAGGGAGTTGAAAGTCCGTGTTGCCCAGCGACAGCCCCAAAACATCACTGCTCTAGAGGAGATCTACATGGAGGAATGGGCCAAAATACCAGCAACAGTGTGTGAAAACCTTATGAAGACTTACAGAAAACGTTTGACCTGTGTCATTGCCAACAAAGGGTATATAACAAAGTATTGAGAAACTTTTGTTATTGACAAAATACTTATTTTCCACCATAATTTGCAAATAAATTCATTAAAGTGTACCTATGATGAAAATTACAGGCCTCATCTTTTTAAGTGGGAGAACTTGCACAATTGGTGGCTGACTAAATACTTTTTTGCCCCACTGTATGCTTTTGGGTAAAATGGAAATGTTTGTTTTATTCTATAAACTACTGACATTTCTCCCAAATTCCAAATATAAATATTGCCATTTAGAGCATTTATTTGCAGAAAAGACAAAATAACAAAAAAGATGCAGTGTTGTCAGACCTCGAATAATGCAAAGAAAATAAGTTCATAATCATTATTAAACAACACAATACTAATTTATCTTAGGAAGAGTTCAGAAATCAATATTTGTTGGAATAACCCTGATTTTCAATCACAGCTGTCATGTGTCTTGGCATCCTCTCCACCAGACTTTCACATTGATGTTGGGTGACTTTATGCCACTCCTGGAGAAAGAATCACAGATTCTCCACCAAATTTCACAGTGGGGGCGAGACACTGTGGCTTGTAGGCCACTCCAGGTCTCGCACCCACTGTGAAATTTGGTGGAGGATAGGTGATAGGTGATAATCTGGGGGTGCTTCAGCAAGGCTGTAATCGGGCAGATTTGTCTTTGTGAAGGAGGCATGAATCAAGCCACGTACAAGGTTGTCCTTGAAGAACACTTGCTTCCTATATGTGTGTGTATATATATATATATATATATATGTGTATATGTGTATATATATATATATATATATATATATGTGTATATATATATATATATATGTGTGTGTGTGTGTGTGTGTGTGTGTGTGTATATGTGTATATATGTATATATGTGTATATATGTGTATATATACATATATATGTATGTGTGTATATGTATGTATGTGTATATATATATATATGTATATAATGTATATATATGTGTATATATATATATATATATATACA